>NW_028086265.1:13434-265070 GCF_014824575.4 Sturnira hondurensis
GTACCTTTTGACCCAGCAATTCCACTCTTGGGAGTATATCCTAAGAACCCTGAAACACCAATCCAAAAGAACCTATGCACCCCGATGTTCATAGCAGCACAATTTACGATAGCCAAGAGTTGGAAGCAGCCTAGATGCCCATCGGTAAATGACTGGATCAAAAAACTATGGTACATTTACACAATGGAATTCTATGCTGCAGAAAGGAAGAAGGAACTACTACCCTTTACAACATCATGGATGGAACTGGAAAGCATTATGCTGAGCGAAATAAGCCAGGCGGTGAAAGACAAATATCATATGATCTCACCATTAACAGGAATCTAAACAAACAAAACAAGCAAGCAAAATACAACCAATGACACTGAAATATGGAACAGGCTGTCAGGGCCCAGAGGGGAGAGGGGAGAGAATCATAGGGGAAAAGGGAATGGACTCACATGAACAAGTATAAAAGACACATGGACAATAACTAAGGGTGGGGGGTGGAAAGGGGAGGAAGGCGGGGAGCATGGGGTGGGGGTCGGACAGGGTTGGGATTATAAGACAGAAACCTGTACTTGAACAAGAATTAAATAAAAATTATATTAAAAAAATAAAATAAAATAAATTTTCTTCAAGTACATTTTTCTTTCTTGTATTCCCAGCCCTGCCCCGCCCCCCAGTGCTCCCCGCCCCTCTCCCATCTCCGCCCCATTTCTTTTCAAAAACTTTCTTCACCAGGGAAAAACAAAAGGAGGTCACTTTGGGTGAGATCAGGTAAATAGGGAGGGTGGGGTACAGAGGTCATACCAGTTTGACCAGTGTTGGTCAAACACTGTTGAACACTCTTCACAGTGTGGGAAGGTGCGCTCCTGAATCCCCCATCATGAAAACGCAGACATGTTGAAAGAGTACTCTGGAAAATTCCCTGCAGCCGAACACAGTCGCTCACAATCACACCAGCTGGTGCACTGATGCAGATGGGTTCCTCCAACACTCACCCAGAGGAGGAAGCCTATGCTACAGGGGCCCCACCCTCCCAAAGGTTATTCTGTCTGTTTTGATGACCCCCCTTCTTATAGAAGAAAAACAAATCACTTAATATATTTTATACAAATTAAAGTTTTCAAGTTAGAGTGATATAAGAAATATAATTAGTTCGCGCTTAACCTACTATGTCTATTTTCCCTTCCAAATGAAGTGAGCTCACAACCTGGGACAACTTAGTTTTACCTTTCAATATATAGTTTCATGTTCCTTTTTAGGCACACATTGATAGAACAAATATATATGAATACACCAGCAGGAAAATTACATGAAAAAAAAAATTCCTGTGGAAAATAAAATGTATATAAAAGTGATGGAAAATACTAGACATGGGCGCTCCCATAACAGTACTTTTGATGAGAAACATTTTAAATTGTGTTTACGAGCTTCATAGCACATATTCTGAGATTTTCAATTGTTTTGATTTAATTGCTGTGAAATGATCATTCTATTTTTCACATGTGATAGCTCGTAGTAACAATGGTACACAGAGCTATTCAAACCTAAAGCAGCACAGAGAAAAGGGTTTCATTCATATCAAAATTTCTCTATATCATCACAAGAAAGGAGTTATTTTTATCTGATGTCTACTTAGCTTATATACAGCATAGAGTGTTTATCTCATGAAATATAAGATCCATGAATAAGACTTTCCTATGCATTGGGAAACATTTCTCATCCACAATTATGTGATTCGGGAGAAGGCACATCAAACACGTTAATGAAAGTCAAAAAGTTAGCAAATAAGAGGCTTCCAAGAACACATGGTACCCAGTGAATGAAAAGTTTGGCATACATACATATATACATACAGGCAAGATATATGATTATCAGGAGTTAAGAACAAACCACTGGATTCAGATGGAAACTCAAGTTTTAAGAGAAAATTTCCCTTGCCTAATTTAGAAGGTGAGGAGGAAAATGTAAAATGTTTTGTTTCACCCCGTTCCTGTCAGAAGTGACAGAATGGAGGGTCATCAGGTCCACACAGAGGTTGAAATTGGGTTATGAAGTAAACCTAACCATTCTCTAGATTACACATAAATTAGAGTTTGACACTGGACAGAATAGAAGTGATAAGGAATGTCATTACAAAAATGATAACAGTGAAAGCAGTTATGGAGTGTGCCAACAAATTTTGCAAATGCAATTCCACATCTTCCGTAGAATAGGTTCAGTTCACAGTTGAACTTTCCAAAATTCAAGGCTCATAAATTAGAAGTATATCTGGCTTTTCTCCCCCTTGCCTCTTTAAACATGTATACAAGATGTTGATCCATCTACCAAAAAGTGTTTCTCTCCTTCATCTCTCCAATTGCACTTCTACTGGTACAACTGAATTGCAAATCTGGCTTGGACATGTCAGCAATGGTGTCTAACAGGATATATCTGTCCTTTGTTAAAGAATTTTGGTCAAGAGAGCCTGAAATAAACAACAAACTGACATGTTTGTTCCTTTCCTCCTAACCAGAAGAAAGGTGGGAGGGATAATGGGGACAAGGGGAACGGTTATCAGGAACATGTATAAAGGACCCAGGGACAGAGCCAATGTTGGGGGAAGGATGGAGGGTAGGAGGTGGGGATGGATGGGGTTGGGGGGAATGGTGGAGGAGAAATAGGTTTTGAGATGGTGTTTGTGGGAGGTAATATGGCCAGTGAAGAAATGGAATGACTTTCCTTTGAATCATGTTTATTCTATTTGAATATTTGAAACAAGTCTCTGTTCTGTTCTGTACCTCTTGTTCAATCTTCTGGTTGTCTCTAAAACACTCACTACACCTCATGGCTCTAAGGGGCCTTGGGAATTATCTAGTCTAAAAACCTACGTTTACAGATAACAGGTCTTGCAAGTTAATTGACTTGCATGGAATCTGTTAGTTTGGGTATGATGCACTAAGTTACGACTAGATGCTTTTCATCTCCATATAGGTCTTACAGCTTGGCTTCCTTTGCAAACTAGTTTGGATGCATGAGCTTGTATGTGCATATATGCTTGTGTATGTCTTTGTATTTTGGGTTTTCAGTTATGTCAAAATTAATTGCTAATTATTGCCTGATAGAGACATTGGTTCTGAATCCAGTTTATGCTTTAGACCACAATTGCCATTTTGTTTATTCTAAGTTCTTGTTTCTGACTTAAGCCTTGTAGTATGAAGACAAATGTCTATAACTTTTTCTTAGTCTTCCATGCATATTATTGTAGTTTGGAAAGGGTTTCATTTACTCAAACATAACACTGGACTAAATGAGGTTTGGCTAGAAAACTTACGGTTTTCGTATGGTTTGAAAAGGTAATTCTTACTATGGTTTTGTAAATTATAATGATTAAATGTGAATTCTAGGCTTTCACCTTTTCAAATGCCCTTCTTCTAATATTCAGGAGTCTCTCCATTTATCTACAAGTTGTTGTAACAAGGAAGTACTTAACCTTCCATGACCTCCCTCATTTGAAGCACTGTAGGAAGCAAGTCATTAGGTCTTACATATTTGAATACACCAAGAGTTTTCAAATGACCTTTGACTATGTCTCCCCATGGACTACCACACTAGTAGGTTTTGTAAATCAGATAATAAGTAGCAGGCCAGAATAGTTATAAAATGCGGAAGAAACACAATGGTTCTTTATTAATTTTGTCTCTACTTCTCAACTTGCTGTCTTGGCATCATTCATTTACATTTCCTTCAAAGAATAGTTTTCCATCTGTCGTGAATAAATGCCATGGAACAGCTGTATGTCTCCCATGAGAGGAAGCATTCTGCTTTTAGTTCTATCATGCATTATTAACCATTGTCCATGAATATTTCACTGGATTTCTCTTACTTTCTTTCTTAATAAGGCATAAAATATCATCAGGAGGGGTAAAAGCAAGAAAAATGCAATTTTCTCATGATGTTTATTGAAAGATGTGAAAAATGTGAGTGGCATTTAATGGTTGTTTCTTCTTACTGAATGAAAAAAGAAGTAGCACAATGAGTTTAAACCTATTGGCCTTTAATATTTACAGGCCATTATGTAACCCATCAAAATACTTAACCATTTACTTTCTGAGGCCCTGATTCTCCCATTTCCAATAAGTAGGTTAACTTTTTATATATAAAACCACCTACAAGTGGAAAAACTAGCTATTTTATTTGGCTTCGAAGTGGCACATTAAAAACTGACAGTGGTATCAACAGTACTTCACCATATGTTATGCCTGCTGTGAAAATTTATATATGCTTTTCACAGATAACTAAAGTAGTAATTTCAGTTTTACTTTCGTATAGTTCACATTTTTTTATTTTGTCAAATATCTCAATAAATCTAGAGGTGAATTTTATTTGGTTGCCACCCATGATTTATGATTCTTTAATGATGTGCTACACTTTGACCTTGGAGTGGAAGGAAGCTTCATTTCTTGTCGTTAATTCTCTTAGTCACTTAGTACTTTGAGAGGCAGATTTCATCCTTTCTGATATTTACCCACATCCACATTTCCAAATTCTTAGTAATAAATGCGGGGTATTATTATTACTGACAACATTCTTGGACCTGCTATTGTGGCAGAATGCACACTGAATATGGTATTTTCTGTTGACATCACTCCCCATTTTCTCAGTATCTTATAGGAAAATGCATGGTCTTTTAACCTTGAATGAAGCAGAAGGAATTAATGCCAAGCTAAAAAAGTTTTAAATATGCCCAATTAATACCACAGGGGGAGGATGGCCTCAGGTAACTGCAGCTATGTCTTACGTTTTAAGTAAAGTCACGAGTTTTTCTGAAAACTAATAAATATGTTGATGTGTTAAAAGTGAGAAGATACTGGTTAACATATTTCATTACATCCCAAGTAAAGAGGAAACCAGAGGTTCTAGAAAGGAAGAAAAAAATGTACAAATACTTTACAAAAGTTAATGTTAACTAAACCAAGAAAGGATTGCAGAGTTGAGATAATGTGCTGTGTTCACACTTTCAGAGCAAAATATTATCATGCAAAGGAAAAAGTTAAAGTACTTTTCAGAAGTTAGATGTGTGATTATATTCTGGATTTTATGTAGTATTAGAAAGTTGTGGTTCACGTCATCTTTCCAACTGTGAAAACGACACAGGCAGAGACTTACCTCAGAGACTAAATGGCTTCACCTGCTACAGTGTTTCCAGTGTTGTCACAACGTGCCTGGGACATCTGAAGACTGTATTGTAATATACAGCATCCAATCATGTAGGAGAATGTGAGCGATAAAACGCAAGGCCCATAAACTCTCTCATGCTTTGTACCTGTACTGCATTTTAATGACCTCGGGCTACTTTCTGAATCATTAAATCTGACACCCAAATTTTGTTCTCTTTAGGCATCTGTTGGCATTACTGCCCAGGAAATATGAACTTGGAGTGAATATGACTTCACCTTCACATCATGCTTTATTTGCTTCAGTTAGTTTCAGTGCTGACCCTGTTTCAGTTAACTGCGTAACATCTTTTAAAGCCTTATTAGTAATGCAAGGTACTTTCTAAGGCAGCAAAACATACTTTTAAATATATTGTGTTACACATATATTAACCTACTCAGGCCCTGCATTAGATGAGAGAGGACAAATTAAAGGATAGGATATAATAAATCACTCTAACAAGAGAAGTCATTGTTAGTTGCCTTTTCTATATTCGCCATCACCACCTCCCTTCTTTATTGCTGCCAGAATCTAGGTTTTGCACGGGGAAAAGACTTTAAAAGTATTCAGCACTGAGTTGCAATTTACCTAGCCCAATCAGGGCAATGTGTTTCCGAATTTCACTGTCTACATTCTAGAAGCGAGGGGCCATGTGATCCCGGTCTGGACAGCAGGGTGAAAAAGGAATTCTGCCAGGCTCACCTTCTGAAAAGCAGTGTCTTTAACCATTAAAAAGGAAAACCAAAGTGCTACCAGTTGCTTGTCTCACTTTTTTTTTTTTTTTGCACAGAATGCTGACGCTGTATCCGGATTAGAGCAGCAACCTTCAGACCAGTAAGGGAAGCCACAGCGACACTGAGCCATATAGTCAAGCCACATGAGAAGTGTCAACAGCAACTACTTAGTTTCTTCACCTTCTTGTCTGTGAAAAAGTAAAACTATGCTAACTATTTGAGCATTAATTGTTTCTATTATGATTATTAGTTACAGCAAAGATTATTACAAACGGACCTATCCAGTATATTTTCTAAACATAACAAATTAACTACGTTGTTTCAGTAATAAGCAAACTATTAATCTCATGCACTAAAGCAAATATGCATTTCTTACTTTTGAGTCTTTGGTGTATCTATGATTTTGTTTAGTCTCCCCATTCTGTGTTGGCTTGGATTCTGGTTGAAGGAAGAAGTCAGGTCTGAATGAGCTGTTTTCCCATAAGGGAGCCGAGAATGAATGAGTATACATTACACAGAAAATTTTGTTCAAAGGCATTTGTCACAAACTAATAAGAAGTGGCAGTAATTATCTTTTTGGGGGGAGAGATTTGTACATCACTTCTATTCATTTGCCATTGATCAAGTAAGTTACATTTGCAAAATCAACATCAATGCAGCATGGAAACACATTCTCCCAACAGTGAGGGATAAAGGGGAGAGTGAACATATTCTCAACCTTCACATAATTTACGACAAATAATTTTAACTATGAAATTATTGTGTTGCATAATTAGTTATGTTTATTTGTATAATGGCTAAAGTTAATATTGTCAAATCACAAGATACGTATTTTATGTATTTATCTTTAAATTATTTATTTATTTACTTACTTACTTACTTATTTATTTATTTATTTATTTTTAGAGACGCGGAGTAAGGGAGGAAGAGAGGGAGAGAAACACCGATGAGCCCTTACCTCTTGGGACGCACACTAATGAGGACCCAGCCCAGAACCCAGGCATGTGCGCTGACTGGGAATCAAACCCCCAACCTTTTGGTGTATGGGAAGACACTACAACCAATGGAGCTACACTTTCCAGGGCTCCCTTCCCTTCATTCTTAATACTTTTTCTTCACACCAGGTGCTAAAGTGATCTCTCCAAAAAATATAAATTATTCACATTATCCTCTACCTAAAGTTCTTTCCATGTGCCTTACAGCATTTGGAATAAAATCAAAACATCCTCAACTCACCTGAAAGTCCATTTACAATCTCCACATTGTCATCTCAGCTTTTGGCACTCTGCAAACCACACATGTCTTTCAGCACACTGAAATGCATTTAATTCCTGGAGACTGTCATGTTTTGTGTCACATCAAGCCTTTCATACCTGCTTATCCTTTTGCCAAAATATAATCTTTCCATTATTCATTCCTGCCTTTTTTCCCCTTGTCTAAATTCCACTTGCCGATCCTACCTAATTCCTAGTTATCATCCCTGACTCAGCTTAGATAGAACTCACTCTGAAAAGTCACCTCTGATCCTTGGCCACCCTATACCCAGGGAACCATAAATATGTTTCTACCACAGTATTTAGAAAGTGCCGTTTTGATGACCTAAGGAGGTATGAATGCATTTTCCTCTTCCTCCATCAGACCATGAATGCCCTTAACTCAGAGACCACATCTTATTTATCTCTGCCTCAACAAGCACAAATCATAGAACCTAGAACATGGTGTTAAGTAAGTTAGTGAAGATCACTAGAGGAAGTAAATGCTTCTAAATTTCATACTGCCATGAGTGGTGGGACCAAGAGTAAAAGCAATTGAGTCCCCCATCCTGTCTCGACACTTTAGATAGGTGGATATTTGAAAGAAATTTCCAGAACAGCGCAATGAGACTCCTAGTGTGTGCAGAAATACAGCCATGGCTTGACAGTGGAGTAATCGAGTAGAGTAACGGTGTGCCTGTAAGCTTCTGGTCATTTTGAACATATCTACTCATGGAGCTAACCTAATCATCTGCGCACTTGTAATTTCACAGTTCATTAAGTGGCACAGAATGGTAGTAAATATTAAAATATTGTGAGAGTGTTGAGGACACAACCAGCATCCATTGCTTTTCAATACACTCTGAAACATGTCATTTTTTTCTCATTAACTCTAACACCTGTGCGTTTGTCATATGTGAGAAAACACACACTTGATACTGATCACCAATTCCTAAAAGATCTCATAAGTTCTGGCTTCAGGTCATGCACCTTCAAGTCAAAACATCATGTGCACAGGAGAAAATCGATCAGCAACGTGAGCAAAAGGAGAAAAGGTAGAAAGGGTGGGCGTGTTCTTTCCACCTTATTCTTCTTTCTGTTGTAAAATATCCCAGNCTCTAATTCTTGGCCTTCCTATACCCAGGGAACCATAGATATGTTTCTACCACAGTATTTAGAAAGTGCCATTTTGATGACCTAAGGAGGTATGAATGCATTTTCCTCTTCCTCCATCAGACCATGAATGCCCTTAACTCAGAGACCACATATTATTTATCTCTGCCTCAACAAGCACAAAACATAGAACCTAGAACGTGGTGTTAAGTAAGTTAGTGAAGATCACTAGAGGAAGTAAATGCTTTCAAATTTCATACTGCCATGAATGGTGGGACCAAGAGTAAAAGCAATGGAGTCCCCCATCCTGTCTCGACACTTTAGATAGGTGGATATTTGAAAGAAATTTCCAGAACAGTTCAATGAAACTCCTAGTGTGTGCAGAAATACAGACATGGCTTGACAGTGGAGTAATTGAGGAGAGTAACGGTGTGCCTGTAAGCTTCTGGTCATTTTGAACATATCTACTCATGGAGCTAACCTAATCATCTGCGCACTTGTAATTTCACAGTTCATTAAGTGGCACAGAATGGTAGTAAATATTAAAATATTGTGAGAGTGTTGAGGACACAATCAGCATCCATTGCTTTTCAATACTCTCTGAAACATGTCATTTTTTCTCATTAACTCTAACACCTGTGCATTTGTCATATGTGAGAAAACACACACTTGATACTGATCACCAATTCCTAAAATATCTCATAAGCTCTGGCTTCAGGTCACGCACTTTCAAGTCAAAACATCATGTGCACAGGAGAAAATCGATCAGCAACATGAGGAAAAGGAGAAACGGCAGAAAGTGTGGGCATGTTTTTCCACCTTATTCTTCTTTCTGCTGTAAAATATCCCATGTGGCTCCCTTTCTTCAGCTTCCTTAATCTTTACAGAAGACTAGAACCATTTTTTCTAATACAAGTTCAATATGTATGTAGGCGTGTATGTATGCATGTATGTATGTATGTATGTATGTGTATGTGTGCATGTAATAATGTATCACTGTATTTCATACAGAGCTCTAATGTGTGGTTATAATAGTATTAATATATAATAATTGTTATAATAATGGCTCTCTCTCATTCAGGACCCCAATCTCCCATGGCCCTTGCCCCACTCACTTACTGGCGTCATCGGAGGGCCCTTGTGGCATCACAGAACGTATCTCAGCCTGCACCAGGCAAGTACCTGAGGGCAGAGAGAGAGAGAGAGGAAGCAGCAGTTAGTCCTGTGCCAGGGCAGTGGTGTTCACCCACAGCGCAGCCTCCTGGCTCAGGCTTTGACAGGCAGACCTCCTGGTGGAGAAGGAAGAGATGGAGGAGCCAGGGACGGACAAGTCAGGGTTAGATGAAAAAGAGGTGGAGGAAGAAGGGATGGAGGAACCAGGGACCAGTGGAATACAAGTGAGCAGTAGCCTCTCAGGTCCTGATGGTGCACGTGAATCCCCAACTATTCCTTCCCAGACCCACACTGTCCCTGTCCTCCACAGCCCAGCTCCAGCCTTCTTACCCACCCACCGACCTGGGGGTGGCTGCCTCTCTAACCCTGGCCCCCACTAAGCCACATCCACTATAAACCATGACCCCCCAACCTTTTGTCCCTACCAGGATATCCGGGCCATCCTCGCTCCCATGGGCACATCCAGAGCTCTAAAGAGACTGCACAAGGAGCTGAGGAACATCACCAATGACCCTCTGCCCATGTGCTCTGCGGGGCCAGTGGACAATTACATGTTCACCTAGAAGGGGACCATCATGGGTCCCGAAGACAGCCCCTACGAGGGGAGAGTGTTCTTCCTAAACATACAATTGCCACCCGACTACCCCTTTATGCCCCCACGGATTTACTTCACCACCCCGATCTACCACCCCAATATCACCCAGAGAGGCTGCATATGTCTAGATACTTTCAGGTCCCAGTGGTCTCCCATCATGACCATATCCAAACTCCTGTTGTTCACCAGCTCCATGCTCTGTGACCCCAACCCCAACGACGCCTTTGTTCCCTCCATTGCCAGCATGCACTTAAAGGGCAGGGTCACCTATAACACTATGGCCCAAGCTTGAACCAAGAAGTATGCCATATGAGAGTGAGAGGTAAAGGGTAACCCGACACCTGAACAAAACACCCACCTGTTGGAACCACTGTCTTCTGTTTTCTGGTGGCTACCATTTCCCCATCTTTCTGAGCATACAGTGAATACCTGCCACATTAGGATGTGTGGAGCAGGTGGGGAGGTGTGGGTGTGGGCCAAGGTCAGGGCACGGGGAGGCATAGAGGTTGGGCAGCTGCCACATGAGAGTGTGTCTGGAAGGGGTGATGGGGGCACTGGGTCCCCTTCCTTGTACATTGGAAACTCTCAAATTTCTTGGGTGGAATTGTTCCAAGCTGAGTTGACTGAGGCCGTGCAACATTTTTTCCTTTTGCTTACATGGGAGAATTTATTGCTCAAAGCATCATTAATCATAGCATCAAGTAAAAGCTCTCCCTCTTTAAATTATGTTCAAATGCAATTCCATTTCTTCATATTTTACAGCTATACAGCTTGAAGTTCTGACTATTTGTAAAGAAGTATAATTTTTTTTATATATTTTTAACTGGTATGATGTAGACAATCCAATCAGCCTTTGCTTTTCTTAACATTTAAGTCCTGAGCTTAATAAAGTATTGCTGTCAATGTTCCTACCATGTCACTTTAGAATGTGATATTCATTTTTTCAGAGGTGTGAGGTCAAAGGGGCATTTATTACAATGGGAAATTACCTGATGGATATTGTATTTTCAAAGTAGAAACACAATGAAGAGAACAAACCTCAAGTCCCTACTTTCGCTTAAACTTGTATTTTCATGAATGTTTTTTATGTGTGGCATGAGCCATATGTAACTTAGTTTTGGTCAAACTGATTATTGTCATATTCTTCATTTTTGCTTCATCAACATCATCAGTTCTTCTCTATATAGAAATTTGTATACTAATTACAAATGGGCCTTATCATTTGAAAACATTTTGAATAATCAGTCACCGTGAGGATACCAGGGTATAGGAATCACTGTGAAGCATGGAATTTAATTTTTAAGAATGATTTTAAAGACTAATTTAATTTTTAAGATTTTTCAGATTTTAAGACCAATAAATAAATATATTCATTAAAGAAAGCCCACAGTAATTCATGATACGTCAAGATAAATTGGATGTCCAGAAATATTTCTCCACAATGAGAGGACAGGTAAACAATAATATAAGCTCTCCAATATAGATAGAGTAGGATTTTGGGTGTTCATATGAACTTCACGTACTTGAAAGAAGTAGTTGTGATTCATCCTCAATGAAATGGATCTAAAGACAATAGATTAGAACTTGTTCTAAAATTCACACAGAATTCATCAATCATTTCACATGAACATCAACACAAAGGTCAGAACATGACATAAGTAACTATTGAAAAATGTCAGTTAACCATCACTCATCTTTAAAATTTGGCTAAAAGCAAGTTAATGTAAAAAGCGCATACCCTGTTATCAATAAATACAGTGCCCAGGTGGTGACAGAAAGGTGATCAGTTTAGTAATACTAACATCTTGCATTACTATAGTACTTTACAGTTTGAAAAACACATTCTTGCCCTGGCTGGTGTGGCTCAGTGGGTTAGGTGCCCACCTGTGAACCAAAGGGTTTTTGGTCCAATTCCTCGCTTCATGGCATATGGCTGGCTTTTGCACCAAGTCCCCAGTGTGGGCACCGCAAAAGGCTACCACACATTGATATCTCTGTCCCTCCCTTTGTCCCAACATTTCCCATTCTCTAAAAATAAATCAATCGTTAAATCAATAACAATTACATTCTTGTGTACAATCTCATTGGCATTTGTTCCTCACACTCCTTCAAAGTTGTCAGCTGGGATTGACATTTTCATTTTGTAAAAAGAATATGAAGCTCACAAGGGTCAAGTCCTTTGCTGAAGATCAAATGATGTGAGAAGTCTATAAAGCAATGCCAACTTTTGAAATTAAGAAGGACAAACACTTTTGAACCTGTGTGTTTTTGTCAACCAATGCCACCCTTATAAATTTGATTTTAAAATATTAAGTAAACTGCACGGGCTGGCGTAGCTCAGTGGATAGAGCGTGGGCCTGCGAACCACAGGATCGCGGTTCGATTCCCTGTCAGGGCACATGCCTGCGGTGCAGGCCAGTACCCAGCAGGGGACTCACAGGAGGCAACAACACATTGATATTTCTCTCCTCTCCTTCCCCTCCCCTCTAAAGATAAATAAATAAAAATATTAAAAAATATTAAGTAAACTGATGAAATATGCTTTAAAAAAACTAAATTTAAGGGCAAGAGATGGCGGCCAAGTAGACATAAGCTGAGTTCACTTGCTCTTGGTCCCCAACTTGGATAAAGGGCCAATCTTCTGAAAAATAAACTGAGCATTTGATAGAATAATAGCTGATGTGAAGTTTGGCAGCCAGGGGGTACAGAAAAGACTTTGTAAGGTTGCTAAGGAGGTTTTACAGGTTGATAGGAAAGTATCTTGTGTGGAAATGACCTATGTGTGGAGCTCACAGCTGTGGAGAGCCTGGTCAGAGATGGCTGCTCAGCGGCTTCCTCCCCTCCCAGGGCAGGGAATCCCAAACCCAGGTGGCAAACACCAACCAGGAGAGTGCCAGAGGGAGAGAGGGACTCTATCTGCACCTAGGGTAGGTGGAGACAGGCTGCCACCAGCCATGACTTGGAGAGACTCTTGGATTTTTTAGAGAGGTGGTGTGTGGGGAAAGTTGGGCAGTGACTCAGCACTGCAGTGGGATTCCCCAAGGAAACTTTTTCAAAAGGGAGCTGAGGCATACTGGGCAGGCATCCTGCATGCAGCGCCCCTGGCAGAGTGGGGGAAAGTCTGAGGGTGAAGTTTGCTCCCACTTGGTGCAGTGGAGCATGGGGATCAGAAAAGATTTGCACAGCCATAGGATTCCTTGACCCCAGCCCAGCACTGCAGGCAGGAAGTTAGGGACTCTTGTCTGCTGCAAAATCCGGGCTGGGAACTGAATGGCTGGGAGTTGAGCACTTGAGATTATTTCCAGTCAGGCATACATTCCTTCCCCAGGGGATGTCAAACCCTGGGGAAAGGGTGGTTGCACGAAGGCCCCTACCTCTTTCGGGGTCACAAGCAGGGGAGGCTCAAGAACACCCTACAGGGTGCGTATCCATGAGAGAAAGACAGAAAGAGAAATTCCAGAGGGGCCCATTTTGAACTTCTCTCAGGGAGATGAAATGCATGGGTACCTAGGGCTTAATACACTGAGGCCAGGAAGGTAGGGAGATGAGAAACTGCTGCAGCAAGGGAGAATCAAGGCCCGACTTCAGTTCAAACACAGAGCTTCCATCTGCACCAGCAGGAGAGAGTAGACCTTCTCACAGCACAGACTGGCCCATCCTTTGAAACAAAGACATAGTTCATCAGGAAGCATATGTGATTGGAAATCAGCTGTAACAGAACAAGTAAGGTGGTGAAAGGGTAGTGGGGACACACACAGGCAGACAGTCACACAGACACACACACACACACACTCTTTTCCCAGGAGAACTTACAGTGCCTCCCAGAAAAGGCTCAGGGGTCCAACCTTCCTCATCACATTAGAATCCCCCTGTAGAACCAAGTGAATCTAATATAGGTGGAGCCACCGAAAGTTGGATGGGCCACCTGGGAACTTGGTCAGGTATAAAGCAGAGTCAGATCCAGAAGGAGAAGTAGAATGTGAACACCAAATGCTGCTGGGAAGAATTTCAGCTCATTCCTCATCAGAATTTGAGTTTTTTTTCCTCTTTTGCACAACCTTTTGAGAATTCTTTGGCATTAATTGCATTGCAACTAATTCACTAGTCTTTGTCTTTTATTTCTTATTCTTTTAATTTAGATGTGTATGTTATTTTTTTTTTACTTATTTGATTTTTATTTCAAAACTCACATTGTACTCTTCCCTTGTTTCACTCCATTTTGCCCTCTTCCTGCCATTTCTTATTTTTATTGTAACTCGTATTTTTCCAGTGTTCCACTTGCTTCTTATTCTTTACTCTTACTGTTTCTCCTGCCTCTATTTTCTCAAAGTGATTCTTCATTTAGTCAACTCTCATTGTTTTGCCCCTTCTTATAATATTATTATTTTCTTTCCACCTTTATGTACTGTGGCCTCTTTGGAAGGGATATTACAGGGTCAATAATGATGACAGCTGAGTAAAGATTAATTAAATAGGACAGAGAATAGCACAGTATAAAAAATAGAAGAGAGAATATGAGATGTCTACTGTAAGGAAAAATGATGTTGATGCTGCTGTTGCTGTTCTTCTTTAACCGTATTCCTATTTGTTCACTTCTTACAATTTCACACCTCATAGTTAACTCTCCCATTCTCTTACTCCATTTTGCCTTCCTCTTACCCTTGCTTATTTGATCTTGGAATTTTGTTTCTCCTCTTCTTAGCCTCGATTCTATTCCTTACTTTCATTATTTCTCTTGTCAGCATCATTTTTCCTTACTGTAGACATCTCATATTTTCTCTTCTCTTTTGTATACTATGCTATTCTCTGCCCACTTTAATTAATCTTTACTCGGCTATCATCATTATTGACCCTGTTGTGTTTTTTTCTGCAATTTTATTCCCTTTGTATCACTGCTTTGTAAATTTTACTTCGAACCTCCTATTATACCGTTGCCTATTCACTCTCCATTCTGCCATTGTTCTTCCTTCTTTCACTTACATTATAACTCTTATTTTCTGGCTGTCTTTAAGTTGTTTCTATTCCCTCATTAAAATATTATCTCCCCTTAACTTACATCAACTGTTTTTCCTATATTATAATGTTCTTACTCTCTTTCCACACTTATTAAGCTTTGATGAACTGTGGTTGATGTTGCTGATATGGTAAGGAGGAATGTTTGCTGGTGTGGGCTTGGTTTCCTGGGGAGTACCACTTTGTTATCCAGTACCTGAAAAATATCATACAGAACACGTCAGGAGGTGTGACTCTCAGTCAGCCATCCTGAGGGGAGAACACAACACAACTGATGGCTTACTGATGAATATGCAATCAATGATTGTAGCCCAAATACACCAATGGAGCCCAGGTGAAGTGAAAAAAGGACAACCCTAGAGCATACAGATCAGGAGATGAGAGAAACTGCACCACTGAGTCTCACAGAACTCCTACCACAGAAGGTCAACCTATAAAGGCAGACAGGTAAAGCAGAGCAACCTGAGATGCAGGAACAACCCAGAAGAGTCACTTAAAAGGGGGAGACAAAGAAATACGCCTGGATTAAAAGGAAAGGAGGAATACTAAGGAAAAGAGCTAAATGAAATTGAGGTTAGCAATCTAGCAGGGATAGAATTCAAAATAATGTTTGTAAGGAAGCTTAAGGAACTCAGCGAGAACTACAAGGAACTCCATGGAGCTGTAAGGAAGCTGGAGGGAACTACTGCAGCATGAACAGAGGACTATGAATAAGAACCAGGAAGAAGTGACAAATTCAATATCTGGAGTGAAAAATACACTAGAGAGATTTAAAAGCAAGCTAGTTGAAAGAGAGGGCCAAAATCAGCCAGCTGGAAGACATGGTAGAAAGTAATATCCATTCAAAGCAACAAAATGAAAAAAAAAGACTAAAAAAATATGAGCATTTTAAGAGAGTGTCAGAATAGCATGAAACTCAACATTTGCATCATAGGGATATCAGAAGGAGAAGAAAAGCAGTAAAGGATAGCAAACCTATCCTTTGAAAAGATATTGGCAGAAAACTTCCCTAAGAGGGTGAGGGAAAAAATCATGCAAGTCAAGGAGCACAGAGGGTTCCAATCAAGAGGACCAAAAGAGGTCCACTCCAAGACACACAATGATCAAAAGAGCCGGTTTTAAAGACAAAGAGAGAATCTCAAGGACAGCAAGTGAGAAACAGATAGTAACATACAAAGGAGAACCGATAAGTCTAGCAGCTGACTTCTCAATGAAAACGCTCCAAGCCAGAAGGGGATGGCAAGAAACATTCCAAGTAATAAAGTGCAAAGGCCTGCAACCGAGACCACTCTACCCAGTAAGGCTCTCAATTTAAAGGGGAGGTGAAATAAGGAGCTTCCCAGACACAAGAAGGCTAAAAGAACACACCTCCACCAAACCAGCTCTTCAAGAGATGCTAGACGTACTGCTACAAAAAGGAGAAGAAACACAGCAGAAAGGGGGGTGGAGCACAGGTACCTTAACATGTCAATAAATAAGGACCCATTAACAGTAACCTTAAACAAGAATGGATTTCATGTGCCAAAAAAAAAAAAAGACATAGAATAGCTGAATGTGTAAGAAATCATGACCCGCACATATGCTGCCTACAAGAGGCTCACCTCAGAAGAAAAGACCTACACAGACGGAGAGTGAAGGGGTGAAAAAAATATTCCAAGCAAATGGACAAACACAATATAACTAGGGTATCAATAATTATATCTGGCAAAGTAGACTTCAGGACAAAAGCCATAAAAAGGGATGATGAATGTGTGACTTCATAATGCTCAAGGGAGTAATACACAGGATTATATAACCCTTGTAGCCATACATGCACCCAACAGAGGAGCACTTAAATATATGAAGGGAATCTTTGAAGTCTTCAGGAATAATATTGACAGCAACACAGTCATCGTAGGGGATTTTGACAGCCACTCTCAACAATGGGTAGATCTTTCATGCAAAGCATCATCAAGAATATTGTGGAATTGAACAATACTAGACCAAATGCAC
Organism: Sturnira hondurensis; assembly: GCF_014824575.4. NCBI lineage: Eukaryota > Metazoa > Chordata > Mammalia > Chiroptera > Phyllostomidae > Sturnira > Sturnira hondurensis. The sequence continues at coordinate 30,489 of NW_028086265.1, forward strand.
TTAATTGAATATGTATAATTTTCATACCAAAGAAACAGAATACACATTCTTTTCAGATGCACATAGAACATTTTCAGAGATACACCACAAGGTGGAAAACAAAACAAGCCTCAAAAAATTCCAGAAAATTTAAAATTGAAACTATATCAAGCATGTGTTCAGATCACAATGGATTGAAGCTACAAACCAATGTCAAAGAAAAAAAAAAACTTTAAAATACATGTAGACTGATTAACATGTAATTAATGAATGGATAAACAATGAGACTAAAGAAGAAGTAAAAAAATATTTGCAAATAAGTGCAAATGAACTCAGGCAGTCCTGAGAGGGAATTTCATAGTCATAGAGACCTACCTAAAACAGATAGAAACATTTCACATCAACAACCTAACCCTTCATCTACAAGAACTGGAGAATCACAATGGCAAAGACAGTCCAGAGCAAGGAGAAGGAAGGAAATAACCAAGATCAGGGCAGAATTAAACAACATAGAGAGTAAAGAACNGAATTGAACAATACTAGACCAAATGCACTTAATTGAATGTGTATAATTTTCATACCAAAGAAACAAAATACACATTCTTTTCAGATGCACATAGAACATTTTCAGAGATACACCACAAGGTGGAAAACAAAACAAGCCTCAAAATATTCCAGAAAATTTAAAATTGAAACTATATCAAGCATGTGTTCAGATCACAATGGATTGAAGCTACAAACCAATCTCAAAGAAAAAAAAAACTTTAAAATACATGTAGACTGATTAACATGTAATTAATGAATGGATAAACAATGAGACTAAGGAAGAAGTAAAAAAATATTTGCAAATAAGTGCAAATGAACTCAGGCAGTCCTGAGAGGGAATTTCATAGTCATAGAGACCTACCTAAAACAGATAGAAACATTTCACATCAACAACCTAACCCTTCATCTACAAGAACTGGAGAATCACAATGGCAAAGACAGTCCAGAGCAAGGAGAAGGAAGGAAATAACCAAGATCAGGGCAGAATTAAACAACATAGAGAGTAAAGAACAATTTGAAGGATCAACAAATCCAGAAGCTGGCTTTTCAAAAACCTAAGCAAAATTGACAAACCTTTAACCAGACTTATCAAGAAAAAAAAAAAAAAGAGAGGACCCAAATAAATACAATCACAAATGAAAGAGGAGAAGTTACAACTGATACCACAGAATACAAAGATCACAAGAAATTACTACAAACAGCTAGAAGTTGGAGAATTTTCCCAATCTGCCAAAGGAAATAGACTTCCAGGATCTCCAGGGAGCTGAGCCCCAAAGATGTGGGACCCAAGGAGTCACACAAAAAGGCACATCATAATTGGATCATTCAAGGTGAAAGATAAGGAGAGAATCTTTAAAGCAGCAAGAGAAAGGGAGAGAATTACCTACAAAGGAGTGTCCGCCAGACTATCAGCTGATTTCTCGAAACAAATCTTGGTTCACAGGCAAGATGGGGCTCAAAAGAAGTACTCAAAGTTATGAAATGCAAGATCCAAGATGATCCTAGATGACTCCATCCAGCAAAGTTATCATTTAGAATGGAAGAGCAGATCAAGTGCTCCCAGATAAGGTCAAGTTCAAGGAGTTCACCACCACCAAGCCCTTAGTACGTGAAATGTTAAAGGGACTTACCTAAGAAAAAGATAAAAAATATGAACAGTAAAATGACAAAAAAAACACTCACAAGTGTCAACAGCCTAACCTAAAATAGTACAAACAAAAACAGAAACACACTAAGCAAACAACTGCAACAGAAATAGAATCAGAGAAATGGAGATCACATGGAGGTTATCAGCGGGGAGGGTGGAGTCGGGTAGTGGGGGGGAAAGTTGAGGGAATAAGTATCATAAATGGTAGGTACAAAATAGACAGATGGAGGTTAAAAATAGTATAAGAAATACAGAAGCCGAAGAATTTATTGCACTACCCATGGGCATGAAACAAGGGTTGAACAGGATGCAGATGGGAGTGGGAGACCAAAGCTGAGGGCAATAAAATGGGAAAATGGGACAACTGTGATAGCATAGTCAAGAAAAGTGATTTGATTTGATTTACTTTAAAGATTGTATTTATTTGTGTATAGAGGGGAAGGGAAGGAGAGAGGAAGAGAAATATTGATGCGTGTTTGACTCTCCTGTGTCCCCTGCTGGGAACTGGCCTGCAACCCCGGCATGTGCCCTGACTGGCAACCTGAACTGCTATCCTTTGGTTCACAGGCCCATGCTCAATCCACTGAGCTACGCCAGCCAGGGCCAATAAAATACATTTTAAAGGGAAGAAGACCAGAGGCCAATATCTCTGATGACCACAGATGATGAAATCCTCAACAAAATATTGGCAATCCAGATTCAGAGATACATTAAAAAGATCATACACCATGATGAAGCCTAATTCTTCCCTGGAATGCAAAGGTGGTACAATTTTCAAAAATCAAGAAACATCACACATCACATGAACAAAATGAAGGACAAAAATCACACGATTATATGAAAAAAATGTGGAAAAAAAGCACTTGATAGCATACAGCACCCAATTATGAAAAACAACACACAGCAAAGTGGGAATAGAGGGAGCATACATCAACATGATAAAAGCCACATGCAAGAACCCTACAGCCAACATCATATTCAACAGGCAAAGACTAAAAGCTTTACTTTAAGATCAGGGACAAGACAAGAATCTCACCTCTTCTATTCAACATATTACTGGACACCATTGACACACCAGTCAGGCAATTAAAAAAATAGAGGTCATCCAAATTGGAAACGAGGAAGTAAAACTAGCACTATAAGCAGATGAAATGAGCACATTGAGGCAACACCTCTGTGCTTCACCCTCGCCCAGGTCCCTGGGCTCGGCCACAGCACCTGCTGCCCACACCCACAGGAATGTCCACCCAAACTCTTTGCTCCTCCTGGCTGCAGGGAAGGCCAGAGACAACCTGATTCCTCCCCACCTGGAGCTCCTAGCTGCAGGGCTCTGCCCAGGGCTCAGCTCAGCTTTTGCCCCTTCTTCCCTCCCTGATTGGCTCCCACTTGCTCATCTTTTATTGTTTCAATCACTGCATATCCAACACGTGTTTGCGTTTTTAGCAAAGAATCCCTTGTTAAATAACAGTTGTTCAAATTGTTGCAACTTCAAGGGGAAAAACCAAAGAGATCTCTCGTGCTGTTATTATCTAATGTCATATCTGTATTTCTTCCCCCTCCACTTCCCTATCCCAGGCAAACCAATCTCTTTTCCTAGCTCCCGCCTGCCCCTTTGGTTTTCTCATTGTGTCCTTTATACTAGTTCCTGGAAAACCTTCCTGGCTCCAATGTCTCTTTGCCCCTCCCTCTGGATATTCATAGGTTGTCCTTAATTCACAGTGTCTGGTTATATTTTGTTTGTTTTTTGTTGTTGTTGTTTTTGTTTCTTATGTTTCAGTTAAGTGTTAGATCATATGATATTGTTCCTTGCTGCTTGGCTGACTTCACTTAGCATAATGCTCCTCCATCCCCTCCAGGCTGAGACAAATGGTTGGACCTCCTTCTTTCTCTCTGCTGCATAGCATCCCGTTGTGTAAATGTCCCGTGGTGTTTTGATGCACTCATCTACTGACTGGCATTCAGGTTGCTTCCAGCACTTGGGTATTATAAATTGTGCTGCTATAATCATTGGGGTGCATAGGTTCTTTGAATTGCTCTTTTAGGTCTCTTAGGGTATCACCCCTAGGAATGGAATTGCTGGGTCAATAGGCAGCTCCACTTTTAGTTTTCTGAGGAAATTCCATACTGTTTTCCAGAGTAGCTGCACCCCTCTGCATTCTCACCAACAATACACTAGGGTTCCCACTTCTACGCATCCTCCCCAATACCTGTTTGTTGATTTGTTTATAATGGCACTCTGACAGGTATGAAGTGGTATGTCATTGTGGTTTTAATTTGCATCTCTATGATGGCTAGTGATGCTGAGTATTTTTTTCATGTGTCTCAGGGTCCTCTGTATGTCTTGTTTGGAGAAGTATCTTTTCACGTCTTTCACCCATTTTCAAATTTGTTTTGTCTTCCTTGAGTGGACTCATGTGAGTTCTTTTCACATCTTGGAGATCAAGCACTTGTCTGTGGTCACTGGCGAGTATGTTTTCCCACATATTTGGTTCTCTTTTCATTTCAATGCTGTTTTCTTTCGCCATTCGGAAGCTCTTTAATTTGATGAGATCCCATTTCTTTAAACTCCCCTTTGTCTGTTGCTTGAGGAAACATATATTGAAGATGTTGCTGCATGGAATGGCTGAGACTTTCCTGCTAATGTTCTCTTTGAGGACTCTGACAGTGTCATGACTTATATTTCAGGCTCCCTTTTTGAATTCCATTTACTCTATGGTGTAAGTTGGTGAATGAGTATCATGTAGCTGTCCACATCTACCAACAAGTAAACATCATTTGTTACAGAGGCTATTTTTACTTCATTTAATGCTGGTGCCCCCTTTGTTAACTATGAATTCACCATAGAGACTTGGTTTTATTTCTGGGATCTCTGTTCTGTTTCATTGGTCTATGTGCCAGTACCAGGCTGTTTTGACCACAGAAGCCTTTTCGTATACTTTGCTATCAGGTATTTCAATTCCTCCTACTTTGTTCTTCTTTCTCAAAATCGCTCTAGCTATTTGGAATAGTTTGTGCTCCGATACAATTTTTTCCAATATCTTTTATATATCCCTGAGATACCTCATTGATACTTTCATATGGATTTCACTGATTGCCTAAGTGGATTTGGGTTGTATGGACATTTTGATGATGTGAGTCCTTCCAAACCACTAGCATGGAGCACCACGCTCTCATTAGTTTTGGTCTTCCTTCACTTCTTCCCTCAGTGTTGTGTGCTTTTGTGAGTACACATCTTTTACCCCCTTCATTGGGTTTATTCCTACGCAGTTTATTTTCTTCTTGCTTATCAATTGATTTTTTTCCTAATTTCTGTTTCTGATATTTCATTCCTGGTGTACAAAAATGCCTTTGATCCCTGAATATTGACTCTGTAACTCAGTTTTCTGAGAAATTCATTTATAAGTTTGAGCAGTTATTTTGCGGAGTCTATAGGATTTTCCATTTATGCCATTGTCTTATCTGCAAAAATGATAGTTTGCTCTCTCTTTTATAATCAGGATGCCTTTTATTTCTCTTTCTTGTCTGATTGCTGTGACTAGGACCTCCAAGAATATGTTAAACAGCAGTGGTGAAAATTGGCATCCTTGCATTATTCCTGATCTAACTGAGAAAACTGCAAGTTTTTGCCCTTAAAGCATGATGTTAGCTGTAGGTCTGTTGTATATTACATGGCTTTTATTATGTCGAGAAATGCTCTTTCTATTCCCACTTTGCTAAGTGTTTTTTTTTTTTTTATCATAAATGCGTGCTGTGCCTTATCACAGATTTTTCTGAATATATTGCCATGGCCATGTAATTTTTTTTCTGGTATTGTTTAGGTGATGTATTACGTTTACCGACTGATGAATATTGTACTATCCTTGCTCCCCTGGAATGTATCCCACTTAGTCAGGGTGTCTGACCTCTTTAACATATTGCCGGATGCAGTTTGCTAAAAATTTGTTGATGATATTAGCTTCTGTGTTCATCAGCAATATTGCCCTCAAGTTTTCCTTTTTGTTACATCTTTATCTGGTTTTGGGATTAGGACGAGGCTGGCTTCATCCAAAGTGAGTTCGGGAGTCTTCCATCTTCTGGAAGATTTAGGAATAATCTGTGAAAATGGGGTTAGCTCTTTCTTAAGTGTTGTCATACTCTCCCATGAATCCATCTGGTCCAGCACTTTATGTGTTGGGAGCCTTTTGGTTACTGCTTCAATATCATCAGCTGTTATTGCTTTGTTCAGGAATTCTGATTCTTCCTCATTCAGTTTTGGAAGATTATCTATTTCTACATTTTGTCCATTCCAGCCAGGGTTTCCAAACTGTTGGCATATAGCTTTTTGGAGTAATTTCTTACAATGCTTTGTATTTCTGTGGTATGAATGGTAATCTCTCCTCTTTCATTTCTGAGTGTGTTTATCTGGGTCCTCTCTCTCTTTTTCTCTATGAGTCTGCTTAAAAGGTTGTTGATTTTGTTTACTTTTTCAGAGGACCACTGCAGGATTAATCGACACTTAGAATTGGTCATTTAGTTTATTGGTCACTTATGGTGTTTAATATGGCTATGATCTTGATTATTTCCTTCCTTCTACCAGCTTTGAGCAGTCTTTCTTGTTGTTCCTCAAGTTCTTGTAGGCATAGTGTTAGATTGTTTATTTGAAATGTTTCTATCTTTTTAAGGCTTCCCTGAATTGGTATGAGATTCCCTCACAAAAGTGACTTCGCTATATCCCATTTTAAAAAGGCACAGCAAGAGGCAGGCCCTGTATAGGAATTTGGAAAGGGTCCAGAGCTCAAAATGTCTGTGACATATTTGAAAGAAATATAAGATGTCCTCACGGCCTCTGTGAGTTGGGGGAGAGAACACATGAAGCAGGAACATGCAGGACTCTTTTGTAAAGCCAGAGCCTTGCAGCTAATCCATGGCATAGTCATTTAACATATTTATAGACTTTGGCGGGTTGCTTAGATATATTAAATAGCTATGGCTGTGCTCTGATCTGGGGGATGAACAGAAACTCTCACCCCAAGATGTAACTGCTGGAAGGTCCCTTGAATTACAATGTGTCTGTAGGAGCTTGGAGAAGATTAACTCCTGACCTGGGGCCAGAATCATGATGACAGCCCAGTAAATTGGAATAATACAGGAATGCTGGAAGGTGTAGCTCATTGTAGGATTTGGAAAAGGAGGTACAGAGGAAGATGAGTGTAGGGATTTAAACCCTGACACAACAGCCACTGGAGAGTGTACCACGAGGCTTGTCCAGAGTGGGGATCCCTGTAGCCATGTAAGAAGAGAGAACACCATGAGGCCTTGTTAGAGTGGGAAAACCCTCTTGGTTTTGCCAGAAAAAGAGACCCACGTGCTTCAGCCAGATTACAGACTGTTGCAGCTTTGGTAGAAGAGGACTACGTGGCTTTGGGGTGCACCCTTTGGCCATATGGCCTGAGAAGCAGGAGAAAATTTGCCTGGAATAGGAGTACAAGAAATTCTTGCCAGTAGAACATGAGAAAGTGCCACATGACTTTGGAATAATTAGAGATTCTGACTGAACTGCACCACAGTGGACACTCACAGGAGTTTGGATCACAGGCATTTGTTTCTTTTCCTGAGTAACAGTACTCTCACATTAGGGCATGAGGATAAGAAAGTACTGTGTGCGATGGTGTGTAACCTTAAGGATTTGGGTATTTTAAGTGAAGACATTAGGTCACTACTTTAAATCTGTATAGCATTAAACAAACATTTCCTTTCCTATTCACAAATCTCTGGTATGAAGAGATGTCTTTCCTATAAGGTAGCAGACAGAACAAAACTTGGCTGCTGTTATTCTGCAACACTGTAAGTTTTGGATTGCTGTGAGTTCATTTTTGTTTTTAAAAGAAACTTTTGATTTTTCCCCCTAATCTCATTCCTGACCCATTCATTGTTTACTAGCCTGCTATTCAATCTCTATGTGCTTGAGTGTTGTTTTGTTGTTGTTGTTGTTGTTGTTGTTGTTGTTGTTGTTGTTGTTTTGAGATTCAGTCCCTTGTGGTCAAAGAAAATGCTTTGTCTAATTTCAATTCTCTTGAATTTGTTGAGGTTGGTTTTGTGTGGCCTATCACGTGGTCTGTCTTTAAAGATGGTCTGTGTGCATTTGAAAATACAGTGAATTTTGTTGTTTTGGAACAAAGGCTCCCTATATATCAGTTAGGTCCCTTCCATGCAATGCATTGTTCAATGAAAGAATATCTTTGTTGATATTTTGTTTGAAGATCTGTCCATTTTTAGCAGTGGGCTGTTAAAATCCCTAGTATAAGTGTGTTACTGTCAATATATTTCTTGAAGTCCTCTTAAGATTTTCTTTATGTGTTTGGGAGCTCCACTATGGGTGCATATGTGTTGAAATGTTTGAAATGTTTGAAATGTCTTCTTGATGGGTTCTTCCCTTGGGTATTATGGGGTGACCTTCTGGGTCTCTAGTTATGGCTGTTTCTCTGAATTCTATTTAGTGTGATGTAAGTGTTGCTACCTTGGCTCTTCTCTCCTGCCTCTTTCTTGGAAGATTTCGTTACAGCCCTTGACTTTCAGTCTGTGTCGTTTTTTGTTCAGAGGTGGGTCTCATGTAAGCAGTATATGTGTGGGTCATGTTTTCTTATCGATTCAGCTACACTATGTGCTTCAATGGGAACATTTAACCCACTTACATGCCAGGTTATTATTGATAGGTACTTACTCGTTGGTATTTTTTCATACCTGTGTTCCTCTCTGGTGCACTGCGTTCCTTCCTGTCCTTAAAGCAGACACTTTTTTTCATGTCTTCCAGAGCTTGTTTGGAGGAGGTATATTCTGCGAGGCTTCTTTTGTCTGCGACGCTCCTTATTTGGTCTTCTATTTTAATTGAGAGCCTCACTGGATAAAGTAGTCTGGTTGCAAGTCTCTGGTTTTCATTACATGGAATGTTTCTTTCCCATATTTCTGACTGGTAGTGTGTCCAATCAGAAGTCAGCTGCTGGTCTTAGCGAGGCTGCCTTGTACGTTACTTTCTGTTGTTCCTTGCTGCCTTGAAGATTCTCTTCCCCTTTGGTGTTGGCCATTTTAAAATTATTATGCTTTCTGGGTTGGACTCATTACAATTCTCCCTCATTGGGACCTAATGTGTTTCCTTCATGCTGACCTGTAATTCCCTGAACTCCTATTCATTTTTCTGGGCCTCTATTCCATTTCTAGCTCTTTTGGTGTGTTTTCTTGAACCTTGTCTGTAGCTCACTATGATTCTGTGCTTATCCAACTGGCTCCGGATTCCTTTTATTGTGTTCTTCAAATCAGAAACTGTATGTTTCATTTCCTCTTGGTTCTTGTTCATAGTTTCTATGTTCCTCATCATGTTGGTATTATGTGCAGTGAGTTCATTGTAGTTTCCCTGTAGTTTTCAATAGTTTTATGTGAGCTCATTGGGCTTCCTGATAATCATTGTTTTGAACTCAATATCTGGGTGCTGACTTGCCTCTGTTTGATGTAGCATTCTTTGCAAAGCTTCCTCATTTCCTTATTTGGGGGGAGTGTTGCTTTGTCTTTCCATTGCTTGTGACACTCTTCTTGTTAACCTCTGTTTCTTACATTGATCCATTCTGACTTCCCTGTGTTTGTGGTGTGACATTCTGTAGTATAAAACCTGTAAGATTCAGTGTTGCAGACTTCTTGATCTCTGGAGCTCACTTCTCTAGGAACATCATTTGGGTTGGCTCTCAGTACATCCTTGGGTTTTGACTGTTGTTGGATCTTTCTTTGGTGGATCCTTACCTCCAGTTGGCTAACTGAGGGTCACTCAATCTCCCCTGTCTCCTCTCCTAATGTGCAGGTGTGGACAGGTTGCTTTGAAGCGGATTCTTCTGTGTGTACGAGGTTTGTTGACTTCCCTCTCACTCTTGTTCAGTTGGTTGTTCTCAGTAATTTCTCCACCATTTAACTGTATTTCCAGATGGGTCCTGGGTGAAGGTTAGTGTGGCTTCCACTCCCTGCTTCACCTTCTACCTTTATTCTCTGTTGGTGGTTTCTTTGCTGGTGGGTTTCCTCTCCAGGAAGGAATACTGGTGTTCACAGATCCCACCTGCGCTTTTTTGTGAACAGTTGGAAGGGGAAGGCAAAATGTTTTAAGACAGCAGGAGTGTGTTGTATGGCATTTAAAGTACCATCCTGTAGAGAAGAGATAGAAGGTCCTTTGTATATGTATAGCGTTAACCATGAAGTTTCAGCCAACTTGCCACTTTTTAGAATGGGTGGAAAAAGGGTTAGACTCTAGTTAGGGGTGAGGAGGGATTGTGAGTCAGATCTAGAAAGCAGTGAGCTTATGGGAGGTCAGATTATGAGGGAAAGTGAGAGCAAGGGATAGAGTATAGTTGTAATTTGTGAGAGAATGGAGTTGACCACAACAGTAATAATGTTCAGGAAACAGTGAGGGGGGATAAGATTAGGGAGGGTTGCTGTGCAAAATTTACAATCGTTTGGAACAGCAATTATTCACAATAGAAGTGGAGCACACATCACAGAATAGAATCTCTATGATCTAAATAAGAAGAATAGGGACTAAAGGAACTAGACTGGCATGCTATTGAAACACAAGTGAATGGAAGAGAGAAAATTAAAATACAATCTGAAAGACAGAAAAACTGAAACAAGTCAAACGCTGCAATTTAACAAGCCAAGTGAAGACTATACAAAAACAAGAGAACTACCAAAATACTAGTAAACTAAGAGATGTAAGAATAATGAAAAGAGTAATGTAAATATGCAGTACCTTGCAAAGTTAAATTTGTCTCACTGGAGGACTTCCACCAAGATTGAGGCATAGGTGGAGACACTGTGCCTTGTCCCACAACCAAGTTTGAATACAACAAATGTTTGGAGAACAAAGACATAGACAAGGACCTGAAAATTCAATTATATGGACGTCCGACTACAACTACCATGCAACGGGGATGAGTCACAACCCTGCGACTGAGTTGCCCTGCTCTGGTGAACACCTAGGGATCCGATCCTGCTATGGAACAGGCACAGGCAGCCCAAAAGATGGTGCAAGAAGAACTCAAATTCCCAGAGCCGATAACTCTCGTCGACTGAGAAACTGCCAGCCTCTCAGAAGCACAGTTCAAGACACTTTTTATCAGGATGCTTACAGAAGTGGTTGATTATAGTCACAAATTAGAGGAACATATGAAGGCTTAAATAATTGAAATGAAGGAAGATTCCCAGGAAACCAACAGCGAGAGAAAGGAAACGGACTCAAATCAATGGAATGGACCAGAAGGAAGAACAAACCATCCAACCAGAAAGGAATGAAGAAATGAGAATTAAAAAAAAATAAAATAACCAGAGGCTTAGGAACCTCTAGGACATCTTTAAACGTTCCAACATCCGGATTATTGGGGTACCAGAAGGGGGAAAGAAACAGCCACGAGTGGAAAACTTATTTGAACAAATAATAAAGGAGAATTTCCCCAGTCTGGCAAAGGAAGTAGACTTTCAGGAAATCCAGGAAGCTCAGAGAGTCCCAAAGAAGTTGGACCCAAGAAGGAACACACCAAGGCACATCATAATTACATTAGCCAAGACTAAAATGAAGGAGAGAATCCTAGGAGCAGCAAGAGATAAGGAGACAGTCACCTACAAAGGAGTATCCATCAGACTGTCAGTGGATTTCTCAAAAGAGACCTTACAGGCAAGAAGGGGCTGGAAAGAGGTAGTCCAAGTCATGAAATCCAAAGACCTACAACCAAGATGGCTCTTTCCACCAAAACTTTCATTTAGAATGGAAGGACAGATAAAGTGCTTCTCAGATAAGGTCAAGTTCAAAGAGTTCATCATCACCAAGCCCTTATGATATGAAATGCTAAATGGACCTATATAAGAAAAAGAACAAGAAAAATATTAACAGTGAAAGGACAGCAAGCTCACAGTTATTAACAACCCCACTTAAAACAAAAGCAAACCAAGAGGACAGCTACATCAGGAGTGGAACCATAGAAATGAAGAACACATGGAGGGTAAGCAATAGGGGAGTGGGAGGCGGAGAAGGGGGGAGAAGGTACAGAAAAATAGCATGGACAGAAGGTAGAAAATAGATAAGGGGAGGGCAAGAAGAGTGGGGGAAATATAGAATCTAAAGAACCTGTGACACGTGGCTATAAATTAAGGCGGGGGAAATGGTGGGGGAAGGAGTGTGCAGGTGGAGGGGAATAAAAGGGGGGACTAGAACAACTGTAATGGTATAATCAATAAAATATATTTAGAAATTAAAAAAAAATGTGTCTCACTGTCTCAACTGTTGAGATGACCCCTCTTGGATCCAACTCTGGTCCTTCACAGCTCCAGGTTTTATTGTCATACTTGTGTAATTTAAAAAAAAAATTAGGTAGAAGGGAGGGAGAAATAAAAGGTAACGAAAGGAATAAAGGAAGAGAGAATTTCAAAAAGAAAAGAAAGAAAGGAGTTCAAAGAAAACAAAAACAAACTACTTACAGAAATAAAAGCGTCTCCTTCTGGCTTCAAACTGGCCAGGCCAGTTCTGCTGGTCGTCTTGGCTGTGGCAGGCTCAGGCGGAAATCCTTTTGAGTTTTTCTCCCTTCCTTAGCCACACTCTTCACTCTTCCAGTTTGCCCAGCCACCAGCCCAGTTTCTCAGTTCGCTGCCAGGTCCCCAGTGCCCTTCTGAGCCCAGCCTACACCTTCAGTCCAACAGTGGTGCTTTCTTTGAGGTGCACCCATTGGTGGCAGTCCACATACCACCTTATTGCTCTTTATTGCTCTAGGTGCCTGGGACTCTCAGAGTGCCTTCCTGCTAGTTCAGACCCTCCTCCACAAAACAGTTAAGTCTTTCTGAGGATTCCTGACTCCCCGAGCCCCACATTATCTTCTGTGGTGATGTCTTCTCCTTCCTCTTAGAAAGCCAGTAGGCCCTGCAGGGCAGGGGACCACTATGACTACCGCTGTGACTGCAGGTACGTGCTTTTTCTTGGCATCTCCCAGGCTGCAGGGATTGGGTTTGAGGTGCCTCTGGGAGGTGAGGTCAGGTGCACTGCAAGCCATGGCTGTGGGCATGAGCACTTTGCCTTGGCTACTGGTTTAGAAGGAGCAGCCACCGCTTCCTCAGGTGTGGGTTCTCACCCTCTCCTGGGCTTTGGCTGTGACCTCTGGACCTTCTCTCCCACTGCAGAAGCACCGTGCAGCTGGGCTTGGTAGGGATACAGGAGGTCAGGGGCTGCTGTTAAAGGAAAATTTTCCAAACAGCCTCCAATTGCCACTTTTCTCTTTTTGCTTTTGAAAAAATTCTCCTGCTGAAGCCTGCCTCTACAAATATGTACTTGGCCTCTCTCGCAGCCCAGCCCACCAACCAGAACCCAGAACTATTGTGGTCAGGGTCACTCAAGGCCCAACTCTTCCCAGCAGGTTCCCACAGTTTCAGATGGTGGACATCACCCATGAGTGCTTGCCATTTCATCCTCATTACCACCCTGCAATTTAAAGGCACCAGGGCCCAGGGGGCTGCCTGTGAAGGGAGGTGGGAGGGCCCCATGACACTCAAAACTTGCTTGGCAGTGTGGGAGCCCCTGACCTGGCTCTCTCTCAGGAAACCTGCAGCAGACCCAGTGGGTTCCAGTCTGGGGAAGCAGCTGACCTGGTCCCCTCACTGGTCCCAGGGACGTTATTGAGTTGGAGTACTCTCCTTAACCCCTGAGTTTCCAATGACCTCTATAATTTTCCATCTCAATCATCATATATGCTGGGATACCACTGGCTGTCTGTGCAGTTCTTCAGAAGATCAGATAGGAGTGCCACCCATGAACAGAGGAAGGTGGATGTATTTGTTCATATATTGTGCCTGCTTGTGTGTGTGTGTGTTCGTGTCTGTGTGCGTGTGTATGCTGAAAACAGCCTAAGCACCCATCAGTTAAGGAGTGGATCCCAAAACTGTAGTATATTTACATGATATACTATGGCATAGCAGATACAAATACAGGAACTTTTGTGACAGCATGATCAGAACTTGAGAGCATTATGCTGAGTGAAATAAGCCAGGCAGTAAAACACACACAGAATGTGATTTCACCTTTGCGTGGAACTATTACATTACTCTTGACTTCTTTTCATCTGTGCCTAAACTGGGCACTCAAACAAATAAGTCTTCAACCTTCTCCCAGGCAGTTCAACTACAAGATAGAATTTTGCTTACCTTTCATAACAGCATTGATGGACTTGGATAGCTTATCCTAAGTGAAATAAGACAGTCAGAGAAATACAAATACCGTATGATCTCAGTCATATGTGGAGTGTAACGAACAAAAGTGACAAAGAGAAAGCAGGCACATGGATATAGAGAACAGACTGATAGCTGTCAGAGGGGATAGGATTTGGGGGCTAACTGAAACCGGTGAAGGGACTGAAGCAAAAGAAAAAAAAATAAAAAAAGCAGTAAAGAAAGAGACAAGAGTAAGATAAGTGCCACAGGAAAAGTGGGGTATGGAAGCAAAAGAGGGTAAAGGGGGATAAATGGTGATGGAAGGAGAACTGACTTGTAGTGGAGAAGACAAAATACAATATATAGATGATATTTTAAAAGAACTGCACACACCAAGGCTACATAACTTTATTAACCAATGTCAGCACAATAAATTAGGAACAAGTATATTTGAAAATAAGATGTAAAAGTCATACAACTTATAGCATGTATATTCACATTTCTGTGTGCAAATGTTTATACCACCATGCTGTCTAATACTTTGAGGAGACTTTTCAAATATCAAAAAGAAAGAGCTGTGGCTGTAATTCTTACAATCTGCATAAGCTTCAAACAACAACAACAACAACAACAACAACAACAACAACAAAACCCTTCTTCTTCTAGCTTATTCATATGCTGAGTTCTGGCTAAGTGATTTGCCAGACAAAGTGAGGGCATGTTCCTCTACCCACTGCTTATTCAAAGTGAGCTATACTTACCTAGGTTGTAAAACTGGACAAGTCAGCTGGTGAAAAAAAAACTGTGTTTGAACTCAAGTGTTATTCAATTAAAGTAATTGAATGTAAAGAACACACAGAGGCTATTAAGTTAGCCATTACATAGTTACTAAACGTTAACAGAGAAGATAAAATAACATTTGTACTAGTGAAGGGGAGGTACAACATGTCTTTGCAAAATGAAGAGAGACTGCCTCAGCAAGTTAGTTATGTCTATGAAGCATGCATGAGCTGTAAAAATAAGGTAGTGTAGGTAGTACTGCATGCTTTTATTTTTGTACTTTTCCTTTTCTTATTTTCATTTACAGACTGAAAGACGCAGTTATTTCTAAAAATGAGCCCTAAGGAAATGAACCATGATGACAGGTGTGATAAGACAGTGACTATGTCTTATGGTAGTAACTATATGTCTTCAGTCACTAATAACTAAAAAAAAAAATGTCTCATGAATCACGTAATGTATTTCTGTACCTCTGAATATGAAACGGTCTGCTCTTTCACACCCATGTTGATTTCCCTACACTGGAACCCACTACCACCATAAATTTTACAACTCCAGAACTCCCCACTAACTGGAACAAACGCTCAGAATTTAATGAATTCTGTTATGTAAGCCTTTCCTGGGCTAGCTAAGGTGTTTTCAAACAAGAGTTGCCAAAGGGTCATATATAAAATATTTGACACTTGTTCAAGTAGCCTCATAAAGGAAGCGCTGGTCAGTTGCAATCCTGGTTTGCCAACTCCACTTGAAGAATACAGTGGATACTGGGCATGCTCCAAGTCATTTAGAAGGGAATGCTTTTCATCAGGTCCCCAACCAACCCCACCTTTCGCCAGCTGGTAAGGAGAAAACAAAAGCTCCTCAAACAGGCTTGACCCTTTCAATGTCTTATTTCACACAATACTTTCTAATACACCCAGTACAACCAAAAGAATAGAGAGACCAAGTCATGTCAACCACATTGCACTCAATCCAAGTATTACCTTCCACACAAAACAAGTGACAAACAAGTGTGATGCGCCATGGAACTGTGTTTGTAAAGTGTTAAACTTTACAGCAGCAGCTGGGTCCTAGTACTATCTGATCACTAGGATCAATTCCAAGTTGAATTGTATCTCGAACACGTATTCTCATTTCTACACAGAGTTAAGCCGCAAATTTCATTTGATAGCTAAGGGAAGTAGTCATGAAAGATTGTTTTCGGGGTGGGGGTAGGATGTTTTGACTCTGCTAATGTTGGCATAGTATATAGTCAGATTTCACGTACATTACCTCTTCTGTCTGGACTGTCAATTATCATGGAAGTTTATAATTTACTTAGATTCTTGGCTATTGTCCCTAGTAGATAATTTTGCATTTTAACCAATTTTAGATTGTAAGTGTGAGAGGAACATCAAAATAAAAAATGTAGCTTTTAGGCACTGAAATAAGTAAGGAATGAACTCACCATGTCTGGACATTTGCGCAGTCTAAATGAAGAGCCCTGTTGCTATTTTTTCCCTTAGACATCTATCTAACATAAACTAATGCAGCATGATGTTTTGAGACATGTGAATATTGAGCCTATTTGTCCACTGACTTGCTGGCATATCCCAGTTTCTTCACAAACGTCATCTTTATATACATAAGCTGCCTCTACTTTCAGACTTGGCAGGCATCTCAATTTGTCAAGTGTTAAAAATATTATCAAAAATCCAATATGAATTCAGCATACTATGCTTGTTTCATATCCCATACTCGTCTTATTTTTAGATGACATTAAACAAAATGATCCAAAAAAACTCTACTAATCATTTTCTTATGGCTTGTTTTTCTCTTAATGGAGTAGAGAGTTTGAATTAGTTTTAGTTTTCACATAGGGAGTCACTGTTGGAACAAATCTTACTTTAATTGCAATTACGAGTGACGCTTAGACATAAGGAAATGAGCTCAATAAGTGATAACACTGAAACCAGAATACAATGAGTAGATATACTCCCATGAAGAAGAAAATAAGGCAGATAGGAAATACAACTGTAGAAATGTATACATCAAAGCAACGCAAGACTGCTAAGCACTCTCATATATCACACAGGTCAATAGTTCTAAGGAAAGGTAGAAGAAGAAAACTTTCATCAGAAAACGTATTCGAAGGCTTAGGAACCTCCAAGACATCTCTAAATGCTCCAACATCCGAATTATAGGGGTACCAGAAGGGGAAGAGAAAGAGCATGTTGACAGCTCCTTTAAACAAATAAGAAAGGAGAACTTCCCCAATCCGGCAAAGGAAATAGACTTCCAGGATGTCCAAGAAGCTTAGAGAGTCCCAAAAAGTTGGACCCAAGAAGGAACACACCAAGGAATATCATAATTACATTAGGCAAGATTAGAGTGAAGGGGAGAGTCCTAGAAGCAGCAAGCAACAGGGGGACAGTCACCTACAAAGGAGTATCCATCATACTGTCAGTAGATTTCTCAAAAGAGAACTTACAGGCAAGAAGGGGCTGGAAAGAAGTAGTCCAAGTCATGAAATCCAAAGACCTACAACCAAGATGGCTCTCTCCACCAAAGCTTTCATTTAGAATGGAAGGACAGATAAAGTGCTTCTCAGATAAGATCAAATTCAAGGAGTTCATCATCACCAAGCCATTTTAATATGAAATGTTAAGGGGACTTATCCGAAAAAAAGTAGATAAAAAATATGACCAGTGAAAGCACAGCAAACTCACAGTTATTAACAACCCCGCCTAAAACAAAAGCAAACTAAGAGGACAGCTAGATCAGGGGTGGAACCATAGAAGCGGAAATCACATGGAGGTTTAGCAACAGAGGGGTGGAAAGAGGAGAAAGGAAAAAAAGGTACAGGAAATAAGTAGCATAGACAGTATGTAGAAAATAGACAGGGGGGGGGCAAGAATAGTAGGGGAAATATAGAACTTAAAGAACTTGAGACACGTGGTCATAAGTAAAGGGGGGGGGGGGATGTGGAGTGCAGGGTGGAGGGAAATGAAGGGGGGAATTAGCATGACTGGAAGGGCATAATCAAAACAATATATTAAAAAAAAAACTCTTTTCATGTTATGGAAATCTTACCTAAAAACATGTCTCAATATATGAAACACTCATCACTACATCAACTGAATCAATGCCCAGAGAGATCGTGTGGAAAGGATCTTTGAAACTGTGTTTAGTTTCATTCCCTCTCTTGGTCTCATCCTGCAAGCAGATTCCTAGAGCTCCTCTGGAGGAAGGTTTCAAGTCTATCTGAGAATCAACAGTAGCACAAGCCTAATCCCAGTTGTTGCTAAATCTACATCTGCTGCTTTCACAGGGCTCTGCTCTTTCAAGGCTTCCACTTTCTGATTGAGATCACCTCTTTCCACTGGAAGTGCTCTGAACAGCTCCTCTAATTTATGTACAAGTTTCACTGCCCACACAAGTTTTCACTTCCCTGTGATTAAAGTCTAGCAGTTACACTGTTGGGTCATATAGGATATGTATATTGAACTTACACCGCTTCTCCTGCTTACTTGCTATTCTTTAAGTGAAATACGTATTTAGGCACTTTACCCACTTTCTGATTGCAGTGTTGGTTTTCCCTGGTATATATTGTAGATTGATCATACATATGGTTTGCAAATAACTATCTCAATTATTTATTCCTCTAAAATTTTTGGCAAGGATCATTTTTCATTTTGATGAAGTCCAATATGTCACCTTTTCCTTTTAGGACTGGGCCTTGGGGTGAGGGCTGATAACCTGTTACCAAGCCCAAGACAATAACATTTTGTCTACGATTTTATTTCTAAGATTTTTGTATCTTTGTATTTATTAAAACTCTTATGTATTAATTCTTTATCTATCTACCTATCTCTGTATTTATTTCAGAGTAGGAGGGAGAGGGAAAGAAACATCAATGTGTGAACTATACATGGAAAAGCTGCCTCTTGCATGCCATGACTGGCGATCCTGGCTGGCAACCCAGGCATGTGCCCTGACTGGGAATCAAACTGGCAGCCTTTTGGTTCATAGGCCAACACTCAATCCACCCAGACAGACCTTTCAGGGCAGTGCTATTTCTAAACATTCTAAACTTTTATATTTTACATCTAAGTCCATGACACATTTTGAGTTAAATGTTTATATAGGGTGTGCATTTTATGTCAAAGTCTGTTTTCTTACCTTTGTGTGTGTGGTTATTGTAGACTATCCTTCCTCCGTTGAATTGCTTTTGCACCTTTGTCAAAAAACAGCTGCTTATATACTATGCCCTCTTGATTACTCCAGTAAGTCTTAAAGTCAGGTAATGGGAGTCCTTACAACTTTTCCTTCAAAACTGACGGAGCTTACTTAATTCTGTACACAAATCCTTTCCATTCCCCCAACTTGGTCTCCCACTTTGTTCTAGAGCACTTTATTCTACAGAAGAAAGTTCTTGCATAAGTTCTTCCTTTTCTTGTTGCAACTGCTGTAAATATTGTTGGTTTTGACCCCGTCTATCTGTCCTACAACCACTGCAGGAGAGGCCCCCTGACTGCTGACATCTGACTGCACAGATTCCTGGTGAACACTGAGCCATTATGGACCTTGGTTACTGAGTCCACATGTGTAAGACTGTGAATCCTTCTCTATGCATCCTACTCCTCTTGGCACAGGATCTTGGGCACATCAACTGATGATTCAAAGCACAGTTTTCCAATGGCTACGTGAGTTACAAAATAGAATGGGATTTCAATTTTCTCATACTCTGAGTCCTTTTGAGCCTGAATAGATGGAAAGCAAGTGTAGAGTATCTTGCCAATTTTTGTGCTTTTATCTTCTAAGAAATAGGAAAAAATAAATCCTACGAAGTGTCGATCCATCATCTGGTACATGGCTTGTGTGTGAATATCAACATGTAAACACCAAAAACTTATATGTAGATGGGAATGATACCAGCCCACTATTGTCATGGGACGACCTGTCAGTTCAGCGACCCTCTCTGCCCCTATTGAGGCTGCAGATAGCTGCTCCAGAGAAATTTCAACTCGATTCTTCCTCTTATCAGATCGTTACAAGATGATGACAGAATGAATGTGAACAATGTCAACCTTTTCAGCAACCGAGTGTGTTTTAGTTCTGGCACATGTAAATTTAGAGTCATTCTTTGTGTCATCATTCATCTCTCCTATACACAGTCCCATCGCCTTCTCCTTCTCTGTGCTCTGAGCATGGTTCAGACAAACCAGGAAGGTATCCAACTCAAGACGAGCCGCCTGCACCTCCATCTTGGTCTGGACCTGCTAACGACTGTCTCGGGCCAACTGAGGCCAGACCAACCCAGAGCTCAAGCCACTACTCTGTTCTTCAGATCAGGTACTGCGCTCTATTCAGCTTCATATACCCCGAAATACGCACAATAGATTACACATTGAATTTTTGAAGACTCTTGGAAACATTACCGGTTTCCATACTAGGAAACCTTAAATTTAAACCGATTAAAACCAACCTAACCAAGGGAGTGGTTCTCAATTCCGACTCTGTGCCACACAGAGTCTGTTCGGTGGATTAAATACAACACAGTGTATCCACTCAAGAGGAAGATTATACTGCATTAAAGTAATATTTAGGGAGAAGTATGCATAAACACCATAGAATGGATACAGTCATGAGTAAAAAATACCAAAGTATGTGCATTATGTTTGTAATTAAGCAAACGGTACTTATCATAAAAGTCCAGAACACAATACACAAAACATGACACTGGATGACAAGCTAGGACTCTAGATCCCTTTTTTTGCTACTAACCATCTGTTTTGTATAAACTTTCCATTCATTCCAAATGTACAACTAGGTGCATACTCAGGGTATAGTTTAAACTTCTTTGGAGATTATTAAATAGCACCACCTAGTATTCCTACTCAGTAATAGAGGAGAAAAAAAATAAAACATACCACATAACCAAGCAAAGAAAGAAACAAACAATACCCTGAAAGAGTTATGACAGCCTAACAAGCTCAACTGAGCAATTTGAAAACATACAGATATCTCTTGGGCTCTAATCCAGGCTCCCATAAAACACCTCTAAGGCGTGCCTGGGAAATCAAATGTTGAAACAGAAAATAAGCCTTGTGTGATACAGAGAAATCAGAAATGCTAATCTGTTGTATGTATCTACATCAAGATATACCATAAACACAAAGAAGCATATTTTGTAATGTGGAAGTAGTTTATCTTATATTGTGATATGTAATATATAAGAGATCGCAATGCATTGTCAAAATCCACATTACTTTGGAGAGCAAACTGGAGATCACATGAAAGGGTTCAGAAGGAAAGAGGGACAATGGAGGAAAATGTACGGGGATCAAAATGCATATTTGGCAGGTACAAAGTAAACAGGAAGAAGAAAAGTACAGCAAATGGACAAGACAAAGAATTCACAAGCAAAAGCCAAGGACATGAAGTCAGGGGTGGGACTATTGGAGAGAATGGGAGTGCTGAGCAGAGGGTAGCAGGAATGAGGGGAAAACCGGGATAACAGTAATGGCACAATGAATGCACTATTTAAAAACAAAAAATCGACACGAGATTTGCTAGTAAAAGGTCACCTGTTATACAACATATTCCAGGATGTCCAGGGAGAAACATACAAGGTATATGTAAAATTCTATAACCAAAAAATGTTTTTAACAACATTTTCTAAATTTTACAGAATACTTTTAGAATTGAACTTATTAGACTAAAGTTGGAAAAGGCAGCTGAAAGAATTTTTTCATGGAGGTTAGATATTTAACAGTTTTACTTCTATAAACACTGTAAACTGAGAATTTCATTTTAGAGATTTGTGGTGTGGCCGAACACACTCATGGACACAGGGAGACATGGCCAGATGGCTGGGCAAGAGGGAGGGTCCCAAAGCAGCACAGGAAGGGCTGTGTCCCTGGGTAAAGGGGAAACAAGAGTCACATTGGCCCGGTAACCAATGTAGGGCAGCATCTGAGGACAGATTTCTCTAACTTTGCCAGAGGTGCTGCAGGAAGGGGCCCTTGCATGGAGTCTGCACAAGGCAGAGTGTGATGTAGGAAAATCCTTCCTATCCGCCTCCCGTTCCTGAGTTAAGGAATAAACCACAGGTCACAGCAGCATGTGTATCTAATGGTTCACAAAATGGCAGGGAGCAGTGCTGGCCTTCCCATCTAATCTGAAAAGAGGAGTGTTTAGCTGAAGAGCACACAGAGGGTCAAGACTCCAGGAGATTTAAGCAAAGGGAGGGCAGAGACTTGCTGCTCTCTGTCTGGAACCCACAGAGGCAGCCCCTCCACTACCAGGTGCAGAATTTGGCATAGGTGCTGAACCCCCCACCCCTGCCCCGCTTGGGAAGCTGCAGCTCAAGTCCATACTGATTCCAGGGAACGAGCCTGAAGATGGAAAACTGTCCTCTTAGCAGCCTTGGGTTCCAGGAGGGCAGAGAGGTAAGGGTAGAGTGGAATTCTGAGGCCTGATTTTAGGTTTCAGGCTCTTGGGGGACAAATAGATTTTGTCTATGCTGTGCAGAAGTCCCTCATTTACCCATGTTGTGCAACTTTAATTAAAGACCCATTTTTCCTTCCCAAATAACCTTACTCCTATGCCTGTATTTGATGGTAGGCAGCTGAACCCCACTTTTACTTTGGTAACAACATGGCTTGGGACAGTTGGGACTAAAATCGAAACCCTCTGAGATCTCTGCAAACAGCTCTTGAACATAATGCTTCCAAAAGAGGTGCTCCACAATTTGTTAAACTTGAAACACGTTCCTTTCAGCAACAGGAAATTGCTTACACTTTAAACATATTATTTTTAACAGGCAGTGATCTGACTAAGATATCTATGGAACCTAAAATCATTCAGCATGTTAACTTTTAATATTAAACCACCTTATCTATATTCTGAAACATTAATTCTACTATTTTATGAGATCTAGTAAATAACACATAGCAGTAATGAAAATAAAAAAAGCCTGGAAAAAGAAAGACCTGCATTCAAATTGGCTTCCATCCTTACCTAGCTATATAATTGGGAACAAATGATTCATCTCTCTGAACCATAGTATTGTCTTTTGTAAAATGATGGACTACAATGTAATAGTCCCTGCTCTTTCCAACTGTAAAATTCTCTGGTTGTGCTCTTGCTGAGAGAAAGGAGTACATAATTTCCACCTTGATCCCTTGTGATTTCTCAATATTTGCAGAGGTTCATGATGAAGGTCTGACCACACACTGGTCTTTACAACTCTGGAGTTAAGTGAAAGGCCATGGTGAAGTCCAGTTAATTATTCACAATGTATTTAAGTGTCACACACAACAGTCTCCACGATGGATATACATACTTCAGTAAAGCAAGCACTAGGACTTCTGAGTCTGAAGCCTGGGATTTCAGGCGAGCTGTGCCACTTAAGGTGTGTGGCCTTGGGTCAGGTCTCCTAAGTCCCATTGCCTCTCATTTTCCTCTCTTCAGAAATGCAGATCATGGGAAGAACTAATTTAACCAAGTATTTGACAATGCTTTTGAAAGTGGTAAAATATTAAATAAGGTACATTGTTCCTGATATGAGCAAAACACCAATATTTGTGTACTGGTTTACATAAATATTGTTTATTTTTCTTTGCTTATATTCTGTATATCCATGATTCTTTATGTTGCTTAAATCTTGTTTTAAAAGATGCTTATTTTTTTGGTGTTTTTAGGAGAAGTCAAGCTGACTTTTTAACTTGAATTTTTAAATATGGAAATGTTTGTTGGAAACGTTCAAGCAATGCAGATATATGGAATAAAATTACAGTATCTATTCTTGCATTCTCAACTGTTCCCATCTATTTCCCCACATACAGTTTTTTACTACGTATCCTTTCAGATTTCTGCCTGCACATTTATAATTATAATCTATTGAAACAAAATGTGCCTCTGTATACATTGGCATTTATCATTTAACCATGGATAATGAGCAGTTTCATGTCAGCACATATGCAGATCATGTCAGTACATATGCAGATCTACCTCAAACACTTTACTACCACAGAGTTTTCTTTACTAGACCAGAGTTTGACTGTTTCACTTTTGGTGAATGTTTATTCTGCTTTTACTTCACTGTGGGAATAAATAAGACCCAAATACCCTTCTACGCATATTTTGGTGCACATGTATCAGCCTGCAAGGTTAGGAACAAAGTACCAGAAACCTAATGGCTTCCAAAGAACAGAAATTCATTGTCTCCTCATTCTGGAGCCAGAAGTCTAAAATCAAGGTGTTGGCAGGGTTGGTCTTTCTGGAGCTTGGTGGGAGCTCCATTTCATACCATGCTTAGCTCTCTGCCTGTTTTCTGTGCCTCAAATCTCCCTATCCTTTCTCTTATAATGACACCAGCAATTAATCTCAAGAGCGTTATTACCATAACAATACCGCAAAGATCCTTATTCCAAATAAAGTCATATTCTGTGTTTCCCTGTCAAAATGTCATGTGGTGCCTTTTTTCATCCCACATAAGAATATGTCAGGAAGACTGAAAAAGTGTACTGCTAAAATACCCTGCAAAACAAAGGCTATAGTAATTTTCTCTCCCACCAAAATTATAAAGTGCTCTTTCCCCCACATTCCTGCCAACTTGTAAAGCTTTCTGCTAAATTGACATGTTAAGTAAAATATAACATAACATCATTACTTCTATTACATCTCCTTGATTTCTAGTAAGGCTATCCCTCTTTTTATGTATTTCTTGACTATCTATGCTACTTTAGTGAATTACCTATTCCTACATGTTCTCATTTTCTGAAGTGATTTATCACGTTCTTCTCAGTGTTTAAGAATTCTTCGGTGTGGACAGATGAGTAGACAACATTATAAACAATTTTAGTATTTTGTCTATTACATATATTACCACAATTCTTTCCAAGTCTGTCATTTGTCTTCCATCTTTCAATACCAAAACTTTTATATATTCATTTAGTGAAATCTATTAAATTTTTCATTTACATGTTTCATATAAAAACTGACTGGGTTAGCCAAAATTCCTCTGCTGATTTTTTTTTTGTCTGCAAGATGGTTCTCATTGCACTTAGTTCTCTTTAACTTCATGTGAAACAATTCTGTTAGGTTATATTGTGACAACTGTAACATTAGTGTGTATTAAAAAGAGCAGACACATCACGCTTGGTGAATCATTCTGTGGCCATTTTAATATTAAAGATGGAAGAGCATATGCACATTTTTCCCATTTTATCCTACATTATTACAAGACAGATGAAAAACACCACTGCACTGCTGTAAAGGGCTAGTGAAGAGCATTCAGAAGAGTCTGTGACACTGGAGGTATCAAGAGTGGTTTGTAAATTTTGTGCTAGAGATTTCTCACTGGACAGATGTTACACAGTTACGCAGACCAGTCAAAGTTGACAGTGATCAAATTGAGACATTACTTCTAGTGTAGTATCTTTTGGCTATGTCCTAGGGGCAGCAACTGCTGGGTCACAGAATGCACATTATGTTCAGCTTTAGTAAATACTGTCAAATGGTAGTTTCAAATGATGTTTATAAAGTTCCTTCAGCATTGCATGAGAGTTCCAGTTGTCCTACCTTCTCATCCCCACATTTGCCCCCAGTTTCTTCATTTGAGCCACTCTAGTGACTACATAGCAAACACAATTATTATGGATAATATGAAAGTTACAAGAGCCAGAAAATCTCTCACAACAAAAGATCAAACAACAAGAAAAGGAAGCAGCCATTCAAAACAATATGGATATTAAAGGGTAGTAAGAATTCATTTTTACTAATATAATGGTAGGCGGAAGTAAACACATATTAAAAACAAACAAAAACACAGCTCAATTACAAAGCCAGCAAACACTCCTCACAACTGGAGAAAAATATAAGAAAACAGCCCTGGCTGGTGTAGCTCAATGGATTGAGTGCAGGCCTGCACACCAGATGATCACGGTTTGATTCCTAGTCAGGGCACATGCCTGGGTTGCAGGCCAGTTCCCAGCAGGGGACTCATGAGAAGCAACCATACATTGATATTTCTCTCCTTCTCTCCTTCCCTCCTTCCTTTCCCCTCTAAAGATAAATAAATAAAAAATTTAAATATACATTTTTATTTATATTTAATGTAGAGAGCATGTCAAACATGTAGTGTATGTTCTGGTAATTGCAACCTATAGTATGAGTGCCCTGACTAAGATAATACACTCCATACTTTTCTACACACACAATGGCTACTTTATTTGGGGGGCTGAATATCAAGATTGTTTTCTAAATAAAATACAACATATTTTTTAGCAACAAGAGTATAGCTATTCTGTGTAACACTGTAAAATTTCCTATATGCACTATGTGAGATATATTTCTTTAAGATACTGCACTGTGTAATTTGACTAGGGAATACATTTTTCTATAAAAATAAAAGTCAGAATCTCTAATAGTATCTTTACATCTGTCTCATATTCAACTTAGAAAACAAAATCCCACATTTCCACTTAAGCTAGTAGAGAAAGAAAAATCCTGGTCAAAGGGAAAACACAAATTACTTCTATTTGCAGGTTACTACAATCACTCATGAGCTCCTCGAGAAGAAGGACCATATCTTGTACTTTATCAAAGCCTTTCTGCACACATTTAGCCAAGTACTCTCAGCAGAACATTCAATAAATCCTACTCACCAACACGTCAGAGTCTGCAAGACTGAGCAATTTATCATATATGCTGCTTCACGTAGCTGGGGAAAAGTGACTAGATATTCATGTATTGAGTTCTGGAAGACCTACTTCAAATGCTATTTATTTATTTAATTATTGAGAGAAGGAAAGGGAGGGAGATAGTAAGGTAGAGAGACTCCAATGTTCAAGAGTCACATCCATTGGTTGCCTCTTGCATGCCCCAACTGGGGACCTTGCCCACATCCCAGGCCTGCACCCCAACCATAATGTAACCAGCAATGCTTCACTTCCCAGCGTGGCACTCAATGCACTGTGACTCATCAGGCAGGGAAAATGCTCACTTTGAACAAGTATTCATCCACAGGAACAGATTTTTTAAGTCACATAGAAACCGACAGTGGGAATTTCAATAACAACAAAGTGTTGGGAATCGCTCTGCCTGGTTTTGCGAGTTGTAACTGCCCCCCATGGCTAAGACTGTGTGAGCGACCTCCAGAATGCAAGCCACAAGGAGACAAAGCTTGTCTCTGATTCACCCCCTTACCTCCAGTGTATGGTTGGATAGTCAATGACCCCTGAGAGCAGGGGCAACCTAAGTCAGGCATGATCACTTGGGATGCCATCATGGAAATACTCAGGGGGCTACCACAAAGAGAGAGTAATGGACCCTCACCCTCCAGCTACCGTGCCACAGCCCAAGTCTCCGTGTCCTCCAGATAGAGCTCCTCCTGGCTCTAAGCCACTTAAGCCTGAAAACCTGTGATGTGGGAGGCCATGCAGCCTCTAGCCAGCTAGAGTGGGATCCCGAGTCATCGGGCATACAAAACAATTCCTAAAAGTCCTGTGAAGGCTGCTTTGCTAAGATTCCTTCCACTCATAGGTTAAGGGTCTGAACAGTAAATGAGTATGTCTCCTAAACTTTCTGCCACCCCCTTTTTGAGAGACTTACTCAGACAAAGCCCTCAGGTACTTTTGAGATGTTATTTACTGTTTCATCCTTACCTCCTGTATTCCTGTGTATTACAACCGCCCCCAAAAAGCCATTGAGGAAGGGTTTATAATATAAACTGAGTTTACAGTATAAACTCATTTCAATTGACCTTGAGCTTTGCCCTCTGAGAGACTGGCCACCTCTACTCCCCAAGCAGATCATGGATCATGTCTTAGTAGTTTTACTTTCATCCATGGCAGACAGGGGAACTTGCTGGCAAACTCGCTCCCATAACCGAGTACAAAGCCATAAACTGTGTCCAACAGATCAAACTTCTTTCTTTCTAAATGAAGGTTTGGCTTACTTTTGCAAAGTCCATCTAGGTGAGATTTATTCATGACCACTCGAACCAATGAATGACACTCTTAATATATAAATACTGACTTTTTTTAAAAAAAGATTTTATTTATTCATTTGTTTACATCTCTAGAGGGCAAGGAGAGAGGGAGAGAAACAACAATGTATGCTTGCCTTTTGTGCGTCCCCTGCTGGGAGTTGGCCTGCAGGGAACCTGCCTGCAACCCAGGCATGTGCCCTGACTGGGAATTGAACCGCGATTCTCTGGTTCGCAGGCCTGCGCTTAAATATTGACTCTTAAAGGACAGATATGGTAACCTCTGATAAAAAATGGTGTGATTTCACCCTGGAGGGTGGAGCTCAGTGGATGGAGCATGGGATGCAAACGGAAGGGTCCCCAGTTCGATTCACAGTCAGGGCACATGCCTGGGTTGAGGAGGCCAAGCCCCTGGTATGGGGTGTGTGCAAGAGGCAACCAGACATTGATTTTCTCTCCCTCTCTTTCTCCCCTTTCCCCACTCTCTAAAAGTAAATAAATAAAAACTTTTTTTTAAAAAATGGTGTGATTTCTTGGGAGCTTATTATCTTCATCTTTCCTAAGGTAGAACTTCTAATCTTCATAAGTTCAATTGATGTTAGGTATTTTACACTTAATAGAGTGAACAATGTAGTTCATAAAACTCGGGTGTATTTAGTTGATAAGGTATTCTCTAAATTTTGAGAATTTATTTAAATGTCCAAGATCTGTGCAGTCTTAAGAAGTATGAAAATGACTTAATGGTAAGAAGGAGCTGAAAGAAATCATGGAATAAACACTAGTGAAACTTTAGAGGGAAGATGATCAGGAGATTGAAAAGAAACTTTTTGATGACAAAGAGGTTCTTGGTGAAGACCCACAAAAAAAAGAGAAAATGCTACAAAACTAATTAAACATAAATTGAATACAAGCAAGCAGCAAACAGTCATCAATGTGAAATTACATAACACAGGATGATGCAGAAATTGTGTATCTTTTAACCCCAGATGATTCTAAATTGTTCTCCAAAAGATTACAGATTAGACTTGCTAAGTGTAGTATTTGAACAGAATGGAAGTGTTCCATTAGGAGAAAAATATACATGGATAATATATATTAATGGCTTATGAATAAAAAATGATATTCTAATCCAACAAACAGTTACATCAGCTACAACTAGCCAGACTAAAAATAAAATGCTAACAACTCACTCACTGACTTCTCTGGAAAGGACCTGAGGGGAGTAAATCCACTCTATTATGTCCTCTGTCTTCGCCACATCCAAGGAATCCAACATATTCAGTCCTGACAGCATAAAAAAATGCAACTGTCAACATAATGGGAAAAAATGTAAGATTCCATCTTTACTATAAAACCACTGACCACTTTCTAATACAGAATAATATAAACTCATTTCAATTTCCCAGTCAATTTAAACACAACTCCCATTTTGCAAAAGCCAAAAAGCAAATATATTCTAATTAAGTAGAAAAAACTAAACATTTGTTTCATTTTTTAAAAGAGGAACATTTGGGGGTTAACAAGGCAATCCTACTCATTTGAATGAACTGAAGCCTGTATATATCAGTAGCCTGGAGGCTAAAAGTAGGTTTGATAAACAATTTCCTGCACTTGTTCAGGACAAATAAAATCAACCCTGGAAACATATACAAAAATCTCAATTTTCACTAATTTCACAGAAGTAATTATGCTTATACCTGTTTCTTACCTCTTAGGGAATGTTAGACAAATATTTTTATTAAATTTGTTAACAAATACTGTGGCCTTAGAAAAATATTATAACGGATCTTAGAATGGAACACTTTAAAAAGTACAACTGCATTTCAATTCAATTCTCCCAAGGAGGATCATTCTTTCATGGAAGGAAAAACTGTAAAATAATATTCATTCCCCCATCCAAGACTGTGCACTAAACCAGAAATCTAAATATTATCTTTCACAGTGTTTAGAACACAGTGCCTTAGGGATTCCTTTTCACATTAAGAGCTTCTTAAGTGTGAAAGCACTTCTCAACACTTCTTGTTGAGATCCATTACAGAATGTTGTTTAGTTCAGCATGGTTATCCCATTTTGCACATTCTAGGAATTCCTATGACTAATATGAATAAATTAATACTTAAAACTGTCTGGTCTTAAGACTTATACCAGGACGACTTGAGGCATGAACTCTGTAATGGATATTCTTAAAGGATTAAGGCTTAATGTCATAAGGCAGAAGTGCTAAGGCACTTTGGACATTCAGAAACATTCTGAATATTTTCCTGGTTCTCATAAATAGGGAAGTTTGTTTCATTAGTTTTTAAAGGCCAGGAATCCAGCTAAATGTCCTATGTTGCCCAGGTCAGTCCCATGAAGTAAAAGGGTGTGTGGTCCAAAATGTCAATAGTTCTGAGGTTCAGAAACCATGCGTTATAGTTCTATTATCTGTTTACAAGTGTTATCTAAATGATCTGTTGTTCATTTCCTTGCTCCTGAGAATGAAGGCAAATACCACAAATCATTCAGCTGATGACACACTATGTTAAGATTTTCAACTGATAGCTTTACACAAACAAACCCCCTACCCCAAGGGGACCACATTATTATCGTTTTCTTCTTTGCCTGCCACCTCCAAGAAGGAATTCTACCTCTCAGTGCAAGAGTTTGGTACAAAGGAAAGGAACTACTCACTCAAAAGCTAAACTGGTTTGGAAATGTCACCCTTGAACTCCAAAGTCCCTATAAACACCTGCAAAACCACACAGTGCTGGGCCTCCCTTGCTAAACCAGACCAGTCAGGGATACCCTATCTCAGGGAAAGAAAATAGACTTCTGTAGACCAGCTAGGCTCCTGTTCTTAATACAAAACCGCCTCCTCATGGCCAGCCAGGGAATCCTTCTGCATCCTTTCAAACCTTTAAGACAGCATTCCACATGGTGGCTACATCTTGCTCTCCTGCTTCTTAAGCAGCTTGATCAAGAGAACCCCCTCCACTTTCCAAAACCAAGAGAATAAGTCACCCCCCACCTATGGCTGCAATGCCTAGGTTTAAATCCCATGTGACTCTTCCTCTGTATTAACCCCATTTCTGACTCCTCCCACAATCACTAGCATTCCTGTATTCTCCACCTTGTTTGGCTTCTGTAGTAACTGGGGACAGGCATGGCTCCATGGCACTGAGCCAGCCATCTCCAAGCACTGACACTCGTGTTATTGTGGGAACTGCCCCGCCTGGTTTCAGGAGCTGCAAATGCCCCATAGATAAAGCTGAGTGAGTGACCTTCTGCCTGTGAGCCACTAAGGAGACACAGCTTATCTCCCTGGCAAGAGCACAGCCCCTGCTCCCTTTTCCATCACCGGCCTCCAATGCTTGATCAGTTAGCCAGGGATGGGTAAGATTCCCTAAGGGGGGAACCACCTTAGACAGGCATGTTCATGTGTAGGACCCACCGAAGGACTTGGGGGGTATGGAGAAAAGTAAATTTGGATCCTCACTCCCCAGCTTGGATGAAGCCTGTGTCCTCAGTCTGTCTGGAAGAAATGTCTGATACATAATTCCTTGGCTATCTGTCTCCTCTGCCTGGCTTAAGCCTGAAAACAATGGCTGAGGGTGGTGCAGTGGTGTGAGAATGGCAGGCTACCCAGATGACTAGGTGTGAGAAAGGACATGTAAAATCCTGTGGACCCTTCTTTGCTAAGAAAGCTCTTAGTTAAATGATAAAGTCCTGAGAAGAGAATGAGTTTTGTTTTCCCAAAGTTTTGTAGCCTTTTAGCTGATAGACCCGGACTTAAAAGAAGCTTTAACATTTCCTCAGATGCTATCTACTATGTAGTGCACTACAATGATTATAACTTGTAGCTGAGCTCCTGTGCAAAAAAAAAAAAAAAAAAAAAAAAAAAAGCATCCAATAAAACCCGGTCTAGCCAAGGATTGGTGAGCTCTCTCCTTGAGAGGGTGGCCAGGCAGATCTGAGTCAGTCCCGCCTTGAGGGTGTAACATTGTTGTCCCTTTTCCTCCACAGGATTTTGGAGTCCTTGTGAATTTGTCTTCATTTTCCATCCACAATGCCAAGTGCACTGAAGCCAAGGGCACCAGTCAGTGCTATAAACAAGGAGCTGCTTCCCAGCCATATCAAGGGTCAAGGTCACACCTATCTTCCAGCTTCCTGGCCAGCCAGGAGGGCAATCTGATGTTCCTGACCTGCAAAATAACTCTCAATATCCTACTTCTGCTTTTCCTAGCCCCAAAGCTAGGCTTCAGGGGGGACCTAGGCAGCCCCCTTTAAGCCTACATCCCATTACAATATAAGTAGACACTAAGGTTTATAAGATTATCACACCTACAGACAAAAGCTTTATAAATTTTCTATTTAGAATGTGAAGCTCTCAGCAGTGGCTGGCAAAAGGGGACAAGTCATTTGGGGCCTCCCCTAAGTTAAGCTAGGAAAGTGTGCCTTTTCTGACCATACTAGAATTCTAGAGTAGCCCTAATACTGAGAGGAAGAAAATTAAACTGGCCACAGAAAATATAGAGGAATGTTGTGCTGTGGGCCTCTGAGAGGAATAATGTGGGGTTTTACCGTGCCCCAATGACTGCTACTTGGGATACAGATTATGGTGCCACCAGTCCTGGTGCAGGTACATAGAAGGGAAATCTTGTTATACATGTACCTAAAATCAGTCCAGTGGGGTTAGTTTCACTTTTACTTTTCCTTTGGAGACCATCTGACTCCTCTCTTCCTTTCTTGTTTTCCTTAGAATTGGACTCAGAGTGTGTAGTCTGAAACACCAAAGCAAGCTCTCTCCATGCATCTCCTTCTCTAACCAATACACATAAAAAGTATGGTATCTCATGGATGAAGAAATAACATTTGTGTCCCTATGTCAACTTGATTCCCCAGTGGGTGATGAATAATGTCTCCAAAAGATCTCAAAATGTCTTCAGGC
The DNA here is from genome assembly GCF_014824575.4 of Sturnira hondurensis. NCBI lineage: Eukaryota > Metazoa > Chordata > Mammalia > Chiroptera > Phyllostomidae > Sturnira > Sturnira hondurensis. The sequence continues at coordinate 63,042 of NW_028086265.1, forward strand.
TTAAGAACAAATTTGGGGGGTTGGGCACCCCCAAAAAGGTCCCACAAAAAGGACCAAAGATTAAATAGAACCTCAAAAAACTTTTTTTGAGGGAAAATCAATATGGGCAGTGGAAAAAACAATTTAGCCATGCTAAAATGATTTTCCTATGCCACTCAGTGACTAGAATGTTGTTAGGCTGTAGCAGGTGAGTGATCATTACAGACTTTACTTGAACACTGATTTATGGGAGTTGACTAGATTCCCAAACTTTGGATCTCTTTCTCTGCACCCTTCCAGTACAATCTCTTTAATGGCATCTCCAAGTGTCTAACTGTGGACTATATTCTTGCCTACGCCACAAACAATGACTGTGCAATAAACTCAAACCGTGAACAGTGGATCTGAAGCATCAGTTATCACTAGAGAGCTTGTTATAACTGCAATACCTCAGGACCTCTCCAGACCTACACAACCAGATGCTGTGAGACAGGGGATAGTCTGCAGGTGATCCAGGGCTAAGATAAAGGATATGGATACAGGACAGAGACCCTGTTCTAAGACCAACTGTTCCTCTTTCTGGAAAAACTGTTGAATCATGGTGACTCATGAACACTCCTGTGCACGCACAGAAGATGCTACATGACCCGTACTTCACTATAATAGCATTACAATAAATTAACATTGTGCAACTCCTTCTCCAGGGGCCAATCAAGAAAAATCAAGGGAGACCACATGCATAGTAGCTTTAAAATACAACTACTGGTACATGCACAATAAAAGCCCAACAAAACTGGCCAGGAAGGATCCACTGTACAGAAACAGCATCCGGCCAGCCCCAAGGTGAATGGCTGTACACAGCTGACCTCCTCCCATGCTCTGTGGAGTGTACTATTGGTTAACTGATCTGCACTCTCTATCTTTCTGCTATAAACTCTGAGTGTTCCTTTCATTCTTTGCACGCGATCACGAATAACCTTGTTACCCGTGCCTATCTGTGACACCTACATTTTCAAAACAGTCCAAGTGATTCCCATGCACAGTAGAACTGGGAAGCACCCTTCCAGTTGGTCTGTATATTTCTTTTTCCTATCAGGCAAACGATCTCAGCCTTTAAGTGTGCACCAGAACCACCTGGGTTGCTTGCAATAATGCAGACTCCCACATCCACACAAAGTCCAGAGTAGATCTGGGGACAGGCCCAGGGACATGCATTTTTCTCACTACCTGCTGTCACTGATTAAGAGCCTCCAATCATTATTGTCATACTTTGAGGGATATATTGTAAGACTATGATATTCTTCACATAAGGGATGGAATAAAAAGGCAGAATACTTTGGGGATAATTGGCAGCCACAGTTGCAACACAGGATGCACAGAGGAACATGGAAGGACTCAGAAGCAGAAAGACCATACACATGGTGAATGTGTTGTCAAAGAAAAATTATCTAAACCCTTCTCCTTGAACAGTTGGATCTGTTAAAAATAACAAAAGTGTCAATAGTATGCTCCTCAATGAAAAGAGCCTACTGTAATTACTCCTAACTAAACACAAAAGGCAACAATAACACACAATCAAAAGAACTTTTCTAAACCACGGATAAGAAACCTGTCATTCGACAAAGCTCACAATCCAAGGTTCACCATTCCCTTGAGGTAACTAGTAATTATCAGTGATGATTACTTTTCAAAGCTCATAAAGGAAAGCCTCTAATTAAATAACCAACAATATGTGTTTGAATTTTTAGAAAGCCACTCTTAGAAAAATAAAAATTATTCCTACTAGTCAATCTAAACAAAACAGAAATGAAATAATTTTGCCAAATGGTGGGTCAGAAACTAAGGTCAAATATTAGCCTTCTAAAGAATCAACTGTATCAGATCTATCAGTAAACCCTTGGTTTCATGCCACATCCTTATACCCAGGCATATGGGGGGCACTCAATAATGCCTGTGGAATTGAACTGTAGTACTGGGTAAGAATTATGTCTTTGAATTTATGTCAACCCACCACTTTCCCTTAAAACTCTGGTATTGGTTGAAATTTGGTGGCCAATCACATTTGCTCCAAAGGTTGGAGCTTCTTCACAAGTCTCTTAATGTCAATTATGAATTGCATATACTACAAAAGAACTTAATGCTAACCTCAGGAATGTAAAGACTATAAATCTGAAAAAAAGTAAAAATCAGCACAAAACTGATACACACAGTTATTCTAAAATGAGTTATTGAGCCATAATAAACAAGTTTCTTAAAACCTCTACTCAAGACACAAATGCAAGGCCTAAAGCAACATAGAAAATTTCCTCACTAGTGTAACATAATATGATATATCCATTTTCTAATATGTAATACCTGGTCCTAAAATTATACTAAGGCTACTAAATCCATCTTGACGTTTAGTTGTTCAAACAATTATGCTATATTACTTACTCTGTGACCAGGATTATGCAGTTTACTATCAACATGCATTAGTCTATATGGTTTTCTTTTTGCCCATTCTGAAATTTTAAAGAATAGACTGGTCAGACACACATGCATTTTGAAAATGCAACCACAGACCTATAACAATAACTATAAGCAAAGGTCAACAATCACAACAGAATGAAATATGCTTTTTACCCAAATACTAGTTCACATAAAATTATTCCCAAGAAAATGCAAATGAGATTTATGAAGCTGTTTCTTAACATCCTACATCATGCAATTTTGGAACCTTTTCCTAAATTTATCTAGGTACTACTACTTAATGTCATTATATAAACAGAAATCTTAAGTCGAGGTATGGCTTCTTTTCGACAGTCAGCACCTAGGGGCATTCATAATGCTTTCCTCTTTTTGGAGAAAGCCACATGCATGATGCTTTCCTCTTTCTCTTAAACAATAATTTTTTTTCACCAAGTCAATAATTTTGTCTCAAATGGTGTTTAAAACATACATCAATCTCTGTTTTTCCTTAAGAGTGTTAATCGCATTTTCAATTTCTCTCAACATTTCTCTTAGCTTTTCACAACTGTAAACAAAATAACAAAACATTATATTATATCATTTTATAGTACCTAAGAATATTAGGAATGAATGGAATGTTTCCCTCATTTAAAAACTTTTCTTAGCATAAAGTATATTGCATTTTTTTTAAAAATTGGATTTTCACATCTCTAACGTTTTTCTACAAAATTTTTGTATGTAGACATATCATCACATCATTCTGTTCTAGAAATGTTTCTTTTTCTTTTTTGATTGGAACTTTATTGTATCTTTCCATTACCATTAAACCTCCATATACTGAGTCCCTCCAGCAATCATCAGCCTGTTGTCAAAGTTTTGAATCATTTTTCCTTTGTGCTCAGCAACCTCCACCCTCTCTAACCTTCCCTCTCCACTACCTGCCATCTGTTCTCCAGCTACGAGTCTGTACTCATTTCCCTAGCTCTTTCATTTTCTTCACATGATTCCACATATGAAGGAAATCATACAGCATTTGTCTTTCTCTTATTGGTTTATTTCACTTAGCATAATGGTCTCCAGGCCCATCCTTACTGTCACAAAAAGTAAAATTTAGTCCTTTTTAATGGCTGGGTACTATTCTGTTGTGTAAATATGCCATAGTTGTTTTATCTGCTCATCTACTGATGGACATGATAGGGCAGCTTCCCTATCTTGGTGATTGTAAACAATGCTGTGATATCCATAGGGGTGCTTATGCTCTTTTGAATTAGTGTTTTGGGTTCCTGAGCTGTAGTGCCACAAATGGGACTGCTGGTTCAGAAGACAGATCCGTTTTTAATCTTTCAAGGTGCATTCTCCATATTGTTTTCCAGAGTGGCTGCGCCCCTCTGCATTTCCACCAGCAGTACAAAATGGATCCCTTTTTCTCCAAGTCCATTTCAGCATTTGCTGTGTATTGATTAATTGGTGATGGACATTCTGACCAGTGTGAGATGGTATTTCCCTGTGGTTTCTATTTGCATTTCTCTGATGATTCTTGTCATTGAGCATCTTTTCTTATGTCCATGGGCCACGTGTGTGTACTCTTTGGAGAAGGGTCTATTCAGGTCCTTTTCCCATGTTTTAATTGAGTTCTTTGTATTTTTGGTATTGAGTTTCGTAAGTGCTTAGTAAATTTTGGATACTAACCCCTTCTCAGATGAATTTTCAAGTGTGTTCTCCCATTCTGTGGGTTATCTATTTTGGTGATAGTTCCCTTGGCCGTGGAAAAACTTCTTAGTTTGATGTAGTCCCATTTGATTATTTTCTCTTTTGTTTCCCTTACCTGGGGAGATACAGCCAATAAAAATTGCTATGAGCTGTGTCCAAGATAGTTTGCTGCCTGTATTTTGTTCTCGGGATTTTATGATTTCTATTTTAACATTTAAGCATGGAATCTATCTTGAATTTATTCTTGTGTATGGTTTAAGAAGGTGGACTAGTTTCATTTGTCTGCACATATATGTCCAATTTATCCAACACAATATATTGAATAAATTATCCTTAGCTCATTGTATATGCCTGCTTCTTCTGTTGAGTATTAATTGACTATGAAGGTGCGGGTGATCTCTGGACTCTTTTCGTAGGCATTTTATTTCCTTTGAAGCAATTTTGAATGGATCTGTTCTATCAATGTTCCTTACTATTAGTTCATTACTGGTGTATAAAAGTGCTACTGATTTGAAAACTGGCTGATGTAGCTCAGTGGATTGAGCGTGGCCCTGCTAACCACACGATTGCAGTTCAATTCCCAGTCAGGGCACATGCCAGGGTTGCAGGCCCGTTCCCAGCAGGGGACTCAGGAGACGCAACCATACATTGATATTTCTCTTCATCCCTCCTTCCCTTCCTCTCTACAGACAAATAAATAAAACCTTTAAAAAATAAAAAAAATAAACGTGCTACTGATTTCTAGATAGTCATTTTCAATCCTACTACTTAGCTGAATTTCTCACTACTTGTAGGTTCTTGCTGGAATCTTGGCCATTTCTATGTACAGTATCCTCTCATTCGCAAATAAAGAGAGCTTTACTTCTTCCTTTCAATTTGAGTGCAATTTTATTTCTTCTTCTTGACTGCTTGCTATGAGTTCGACCTCCAGTTCTATGTTGAATGAAAAAGGTGAAATGTGGACATCCATATCTTCTTCCTGATCTTCAGGGGAATCCTGTAGTTTTTTTTTCCCATTGAGCATGATCTGGCTGTGAGTTTCTCATACATGCCATTTGTTGTGTATGAGTATCCTCCTTCTAATTTAACTCTGTTGAGAGTTTTTATCATAAATCAGCACTGGGTTTTATCAAGTGTTTTTTTCTAGCATCCATTCATGTGATCACATAGTTTTTAGCCTTCCTTTTATCTATGTGGTGAATCATATTTATGGGTTGCAAATGTTGTGGGAGGAATTTGGTTGAGGGAGGAAGCACAGGGTTTCTACCTATGCCTCCATCTTGGCTAGACACTGTCATTATTTCTTAATCAGGGATTCTATCCCTTGCTCACTTTCTTCCCCTTCCAGGACTTCTGACATAAGAACATTGTTACATTCCATCTTGCCCCACAGATCCCTGAAAGTATGCTGCTCTCAAAACACTATATTTTTTTCCTGCTCTGGTGAAGTAGCTCTTTTCCTACCTTGTTTCTGGATTGCTGATTCGATCCTTTGCTTTATCCAACCTACTGATCATTCCTTTGGTATGTTCTTCATTTTAGATATGTTATTCTTTATTCCTGCCTTGTTCTTTTTTATGGGTTTCATGCCTCCTTTCATGCTGTTGACCATCGTTATTTCCATTTCTTTGAATTCCCCACTATGTTATTTTGCTCTTCTGTCATGGCCTCCCGTTCTTTTATTTGGGGACTCATTCTTTTTCTATTTTTGTCTGTTTTTTTGTGTTTGTTTATACATATTAAAGACCCGCTTTGAGTTCCGGAACTGGTTGTGCGTCCTTCTGTAGCACATGGCTCTCGGGTTTCAGTGGTGCAGTCTCCTTTGCACCTGAGCTGCATGCTCTACGAATGAGCATTGTACACTTAAGTGAGTCCTCCTGTCATGTTTTCTCTTGAGTGCTGTTGCTCTACTTGCTGGCTAGCTTAACACTCTGGCTACTGGACTGTGAGGCTCAAGCTGACCACACTGGACAAGTTGCCATATAGCTGTTTAAAGTACATAATAAGACAAAAGAAATAAAACCACAAACACCTTAACCAACAACAAAAACAACAACAAAACCCCAAATCACAACGAATCATAAAAAAAAGATTAAGAAATTACAGAAAAACAAAAGAATACAGTTTTCAAAATTACAGGAACTAGTATCAAGAACACATGGACAACAACTAAGGTGGATGAAAATGGGAGGGAGCTGGGGAGCACTGGGAGGGAGATCTGGGGAAGGAGAAAAGACAGAAAACTGTACTTGAACAACAATTAAATAAAGAAACAAAGAATAATTTAAAACGAATTTAGCAATATTTCCATAAGGGACTTCAGGGTGGCATCAGGCTCCTGTGGGAGGCCATGTGTGGGTCGGTAACTCATTGCCTTCACTCATTAGACCTCCACTGATATGGGATTTAGGTCCCAAGTGATGAGCTCTGGGCACGTAAAACTAAACTAATTTCTACACTCCAGCTTTCAGATAATCCCTCCTGTGCAACTGTCAAGAACAGGGCAAGCTCTTCCATCAAGGCCAAAAGCACCGTAGATTTTTGATTTAATTCAAAATGAAATCTTGTGTTTGAGGCAGACAGAGTCTTTAGGGAAGTATAATACTGGTGGAGCTATATGAAGAAGGCAAATGATGTGAAATAAACTCTGGCTACCACCGGCTCCTGCAGAATTACATCACTGGCCTTTTCTGACCACCCTCTGAGGTGTGGATGCGATCGTATGGGCCTTCACATGGACAAGACCACAGAGCATGAATTCAATATCTGTTGTATAAGACTACACCTCAGATCGTATGGGTTCACTCATAGCCAGAAAATGTTATATAATCTGTCAAAACTTTGGTTTTCTTCACAAGCTGTTCATGCTGATAATTCGATCTTACAAAAATGAAAAAAAATAATGAAAGACTAGAAACAAGGGCAATTAAAGAAGAACAAGTGAACAGAAATAAGAATCTGAAACTAAAGATAAAAGAGAAAAAATAAATATTTACATTATGGTAATAATAAGAGGTACATAGAGAAAGAAAAAGGAAAACTGAATTAAAAGAAACGAGAACAGAAAAAGAGAAAAAACTAAAGAGAAAAATAGGGTGAAAATAGGCAAGAGACATTCAGGCATATGAAGGCAAAATAGAGGAGAAAACAACAACAAATGAGGTAGAAAAGAGAATATAAAGAAAGTGTAAGAAATAAAAAAGAGGCGTTTGTCCTCAGCAGTTTGGTCCAGTGGGTGAGATCAGTCTCTGAGTGCACTGAATGTGGAGCCTCGCCGAACTCACTTACAACCCTTTACCAGACTCTGGCCATTTGCTGTCCATCCCTCCTTCAGCATGCTCTGCTGCAGGCCAAAGTCAGACACTATCCCCTCCTTGCCCTGGCAAAGCTGTCAGAGCGGAGCATCCAGTGCACCAGCAAATGGGGCGTTGAATGTCTCCACTCTGAGCTCCTGTCCCTCCGTGTCCCTTTCCCCACCAAAAAAATTGCCAAAGGGGTAGCCGGAACCTGGCATGGCTGATTCAGTCAGGGGGTTGGTTCTCTCACATTGTAAGTGTGGGGGCAAGAACTTCCTGTCCTTCCCATGGCTACTGCACAGGAAAAATTCTCAAGGGATCTCCGCACTGTTTCCACAAATAGAGACTGGAACTGCTGCTGCCCCATTCATCTGAGTTCAAGATGCAAGCCTGCCTGGGAAATGCTGGCCCCAAAATCCAGACTGTCAGTCACTGCCATCTTTGTGCCCCCCACTCAAGTATCAGGGAGTCAAACAGTTTTCAAGATATCTTTTTTATGTTTTTAGTGCTACATGGTCAGCAACAGCAGGGCATGATCTGCAATTTTCTTTTCTTTTATTAAGTTAACTGGGCAGGGGCTAGCAGGGCTGGGAATATAAGACAGAAAACTGTAGTTGAACAATAATTAAATAAAAAAGGTTTTATTTATTTAATTTTAGAGAGGGGAAAGGACGAAGAGAAACATTAAGGTGGGGTTGCCCCTTGCATACCCTGCATCGGGGAACTGGCCTGAAAACCAGGCATGTGTCCTGACTTGGAATCAAACCACCAAGCAGGCTGTCACTCAATGCACTGAGACACAGCAGCCAGGGCTGAGCTTTTGCTACTTCTGTTTTCTTCCAGGATTTTACGTGGAAGTGTAACATTAAAATCTTGCATTTATTTGGAGTTTATTCCTGTGAGTGATGAAAACAGGTGGTCTCATATTTTTGACCTACATCTGTCTTATTTTCCGAAAACCATGTATTGAGTACTTTGCCTTTACTACATTGTATGTTTTTGCCTCTTTGGTGAATAACAATTGACTATAAAGGCATGAGTTTGTTACTGGGTTTTAAATATTTTTCCATTTTTAAGAAAATATTTTATTTATTTATTCTTAGAGAGATGGGAAGAGAGAAAGAAGGAAAGGGTGAGAGACATTGATGTGCAAGGGACACATGGACTAGTTGTCTCTCCCAGGCCCTAAGTCAGGGACCTGGCCCACAAGGTAGACTTGTGCTGTGGCTGGACATCAAACCCATGACCTTTTGGTTTGTAGGCCTGCACTCAAGCCATGGATCCATGCTCACCAGGACTGGGTTCTACACTCTTTCATTGGCCCATATGTCTGGATTCATGCCAGTAGCATGGTGTTAGCAGGACACCTTCAAATTTATCCTTCTTTTTCATGATTGCTGGTCTACTCAGAATGTTTTGTGCTTCCCTCTAAATTTTTGGAATAGTTGCTCTCAATCTGCGAAATATGCCACTGGTATTTTAACAGAACTTGTATTTATAGATATTTTTAGGTAGTATGGACATTTTCATGATACCTTTTTCAGTCCATCAACATGATTTTTCCCCACTTGTTTGTATCTTCTTCTTCTTTTTAGTATAATGCTCTACTTTTTTCTGAGTACTAGTATTTTCCTTCATTCCTGAAATTTATTCCCAGGTACTTACTATTTTTTTTTTATTTTTGCTGAAACAGTAACTGATGTTGATTTCTTAAGTTCCATATCTGATAATTCATTATTGGTATACAAAGTGCAACCAATTTCTGAATGCTAAAGATTACATTATGCTACTTTATCAAATTCACTCACCAGTACTGGTTCTTTCTCTACTGGATTCTTAAGTGTTTTCTATACAATGTATCACATCTTCTGCAAATAATGTCAATTTGACTTCTTAGTTTATGGTTGGGATGCACTTTGGTTGTTGTTGTCTGACGGCCATGTCTAGGATTTTCAATACTATGTTGAATAAAAGAGGTGAAGGCAGACTTCACTGTCTTATTCTAGATCATATGGCAATCACATTTAATTCCTTCCCACTTCATATGTTGCCTGATGGTTTGTTATTTAGGGACTTCATTATGTTGAAGTCTGTTCCTTCTATTTTCATTTTGGTGAGTGTTCTTACCAAAAAAACATTTCATCAGATGTTTTCTCTGAATCTATTGATGTGCTCATGTGTCTTCTTCCTCCATGGCGTTTTTGTGATCTGGCAGAATTGTTGATGTGTGAATATTGTAACATTTTTCAATCCCCAGGAGAAATTCCACCTGATCACCATGTATTTTTGCATTGTCGGATCCATTCTGCTAATATTTGTTTGAGGATTTGGGTGTCTCTATTCATTAGCAATACTAACCTATAAGTTGCTACCTCTGTTGTGCTTTTTGTCATGTTTTGAAATTAAGATAATGCTGGCCTTGTAAACTGATCTCTGAAGTTTCCTTTTCTTTTGAAGTTTTTGAATGATGGAAAAACATGGGTGTTAGTTTTTTAAGTTTGGTAAATTTGCCTCAGAAGGCAGGCCAGGACTTTGGTTTGCTAAAAATTTTGTTGTTCTTGTTGTGGTTGTTTACTGCTTCAACTTCATTTCTTGTAAGTATTCTAATCTTTTTTTTTTTTTTGGTTCACAGACCTGTGAAAAGTTTCTCACTATCGCTAGCAATCAGAGAGATGCAAATGAGACCACAATGAGATACACTTCACACTCTTGAGGATGGCCATCATAAAGAATTGAACCAACAACAAGTGTTGGGAAGTATTTGGAGAAAAGATACCATAGTGTGCTGCTTGTGGGAAGGCAGGCTGGTGCAGCCACTGTGAGAAATAGTATGGAATTTCCTCAGATAAGTACCGATAGACTGCTTTTGAATGAGCATTTCCACTGATGAGATTGTATACTAAGATCCAATCTCATCACTAATCCAGGACAATTAATCCAGAAACACCAAACCAGAAAATCCTATGCACCACAGTATTCCAAGTGCCATTCGCAATAGCCAAATGCTAGAAGCAACATGAAGTGCCCACAAGTAAGTGAATAGATCAAAAAAAAAAAAAAACACTATAGTATATTTACACAATGCAACACCACACAGGAGAGAGAAATAAGGACCTGCTTCTCTTTGCGACAGGGTGGATGGAACTGGAGAGCATTGTGCTAATTGAAATAATCCAGGTGGTGAGGGACAAATACCATAGGATCTCAACTTTTCCTGGAACATAATCAAGAAAAGAGACAAGCATGGAAAATACAAACAGAAATATTGAAATGGAGAACAGGCTAACAGTAACCACAGTGAGGTGGGAGGGAATAGTGGGGGGAAAGTGTGAAGGGTTTACATAAACAACTATAAAGACATATGGACACATCCAAGGGGGTGTGTAATCAGGAGAGAGAGAGATGGGTTTGGCTAAGGTATGTGTTGAGTGTGTATGCATGGTGTTGGAGGGGGGGGTATGTAGACAAACATTCTTGGGGGGAATGTTGAAAAACAACAAAAAAAAGTGAAAATAGATTTTGTGACTCATTTTGATTCCGTTTGGGAAGATTGTATGTTTCTGGGAATTTATTCATTTTGTTCATATTAGCCAATTTGCTTTCATGTATTTGCTTAAAATCGCTTCTTATAGTCTTTTCTATGTCTGCAGTGTTTTTTGGTTTTCAGTGTACATTCCTTTTTGTTTTCTCTTCTTTTCTTATTTTGAATGTTGTTCAAGTACAGTTCTCTGCACTTTACCCCACCCCAGCCCACCCACAGGATACCCTCAGCTACCTCCCACATCCACCCCACCTTGTTTTTGTCCGTGTGTCCTTTATACTTGTTCCTGAAAACCCTTCCCCCATTTCCCCTGACACTTTCCTCCTCTTCTCTGGTCATTTTCAGCCTGTACTCAATTTCAGTGTTTTTAGTTATATTTTCCTTGTTTGTTTGGTTTGTTTTTTAGGATCCTGTTAAAGGTGAGATCTTATGGTATCTGTCTCTCTTCCCCCAGGGTAATTTCACTTACCATTATACTTTTCAGTTCCATCCAGGCTATCACAGAGGGTAAGAGCTCCTTCTTTCCTTGTGCTGCATAGAATTCCATTGCATACATGTACCATTGTTTTTTGAACCATTCATTTACTGATGGGCCCAAAAGTCTCTTCCAGCACTTGGCTCTTGTAAATTATGCTGCCAGGAATATTGGGTGCATAGGTTCTTTCGGACTGTGTTTTCAATGTTCTTCTGATATAATTCAAGCCATGGAATTGCTGGGTCTAAGGGTAGATGTATTTGTAGTTACCTGAGAAAATTCCACGCTATTTTCAATCGTGTTTATATGGCTCTACAATTCCATCAACTGTGCACTAGGGTTCCCTTTTTGTTACAATCCATCCAAAACTTGTCGTGTGTCCCTTTATTTTGATGGCCATTCTGAATTGTGTGAATCAATATCTCATTGTTGTTTTAATTAGCAGCTTTCTGATAGCTAGGCATACTGAGAATCTTTTCCTATGTCTGTATCCTCTGTAAGACCTCTACACAGAAGTGTCTGTCTAAGTCCTGTGCTAATTTGACAATTACTTTGTTTGTCTTCTTACAGTAGAGTCCTGTGACTTCTTTATATGATTTGCAGATTAAAAATTTGGCTTAGGTATTATCTGCAAATATGTTTTTTTCCATATACGTAGTGTTTTTTTTAATTTGTATATTGTTTTCTTTAGCCACACAGAAGGTTATTTTTTAAGATGAGATCTCATTTGATTTTTCCTTTTTTTTTAGTCTTTTTATTGATTATAACATTACAGTTGTTCTAGCCCCCCCTTCAATCCCCTCCACCCTCACCTTCCCTCCCCCACCATTCTCCCCCCCCCTTAGTTTATAACCACGTGTCTCAAGTTCTTTGAATTCTATAGTTCCCCCACTATTCTCGCCCTCCCCCTATCTATCTTCTGCCTACCATCTATGCTATTTTCTGTGCCTTCCCTCCCTTCTCCCTCTCCCACCCCCATTTCTAACCCTCCATGTGTTCTTCATTTCTATGGTTCCACTCCTGATCTAGGTGTCCTCTTCGTTTGCTTTTGTTTTGGGTGTGGTTGTTAGTAACTGTGTGTTTGCTGTCCTTTTACTGTTAATATTTTTCTTCTTCTTTTTATTACATAAGTCCCTTTAGCATTTCATATCATAAGGGCTTGGTGATGATGAACTCCTTGAACTAGACCTTATCTGAGAAGCACTTTATCTGTCCTTCCATTCTAAATGAAAGCTTTGCTGGATAAAGCAATCTTGGCTGTAGGTCTTTGGATTTCATGACTTGGAATACTTCTTTCCAGCCCCTTCTTGCCTGGAAGGACTCTTTTGAAAAATCCGCTGACAGTCTGATGGGTATTCCTTTGTATGTGACTGTCCCCTTACCCCTTGATGCTTCTAGCATTCTCTCCTTCATTATGGTCTTGGCTAATGTAATTCTGATGTGCCTTGGTGTGGTCCTTCTTGGGTCCAACTTCTTTGGGACTCTCTGAGCATCCTGGATTTCCTGGAAGTCTATTTCCTTTGCCAGACTGGGGAAGTTCTCCTTTATTATTGGTTCAAATACGTTTTCCACTTGTGGCTGTTTCTTTCCCCCTTCTGGTACCCCTATAATTCGGATGTTGGAACGTTTAAAGTTGTCCTGGAGGTTCCTAAGCCTCTCCTAATTTTTTTGAATTCTCATTTCTTCATTCCTTTCTGTTGAGATGTATTGTTCTTCTTTCTGGTCCATTCCATTGATTTGCGTCCCAGTTTCCTTTCCATCACTATTGGTTTCCTGGACATCTCCCTTCATTTCAATTAGTTTAGCCTTCATATATGCCTCTAATTTGTAACTTTGTTCCTCTAATTTGTGACTATAATCAACCACTTCTGTGAGCATCCTGATAAATAGTTTCCTGAATTGAACTTCTGAGAGGCTGGTAATTTCTCGGTCGCTTAGAGTTATTGGCTCTGGGACTTTGAGTTCTTCTTGCACCATATTTCGGGTTGTTCGTGCCTGTTCCATAGCAGAATCAGAGCCCTAAAGTGTTCACTAGAACAGGGCAACTCACTCGCTGGGTTGTGATGTTGTATGTGGGTGCGTGGTCAGAGAGGGACTCTGGCATTCCCTCTGCCGCCTGCTGCCACGGCCCTCACTGGTGCTGCAGTTGCTGCCATCACCAGGCCCATGCGTTCGGTCCCACTGCACGAGAGTGTGCCACTGGCGTCGGCCCTCGCCCCCTGGGGCCTGCGTGGTCTGTCTCACTGTGCGCGCATATGCGCCCGCGGTCTGCCCCGCACCCCAACTGGTTCCCTTCTGCCTGCGCGCCTGGGTCAGGGGCCCTGTCCTGCCAGACCCTGCTCGCTGCTGGCTCCGCCCCTCTTACCTTCCTGTTGACCGGTTACATGTAGTCGAGCTTCCATCTAATTCAATTTTCTGTCCTTTAGTTGTGTCTTTGTTTCTCCAACATTTGTTGTAGACAAACTTGGTTGTGGGAGAAGGCACAGTGTTTCCACCTATGCCTCCATCTTTGTGGAAGTCCTGATTTTTCTTTTTTATTTCCCTTTTTCCTTCGGAATATATCACTGAAAATATTGCTGCATAACTTATCTTGACATTTTCCATGCTATGTTCTCCTCTAGGGTGGTCAAGGTGCCACAACTTATATTTGAATAATTTATCCACCTTGAATTACTTTTTGTGCATGGTGTAAGTGGGTGCTGAAATTTCTTGTTCTTTTCCTTTTTTCTTTTCTTTTTTTTTTTTTTTTTGCATATAGCTGTCCTGTTTTTCCAACATCATTTGGAGGAGGAAATTTTCACTCCATTTTATGTTGGTGCCTCATTTTTTTTAATATTAGTTGACAATAGATTTAGGTATATTTCTGAGTCTCTGTTCTGTCTCTCTGTCTCTCTGTCTCTTTGGTGGGGGGTTTTATGAGTCTAGTTTTTATACCAGTATCAGGATGTTCTGATTACAGTGGCCTTGTGACCGGGTTTGATATCAGGCATCGTGATCCTTCCTACTTTGTTCTTCTTTCTCAATATTGCTGCAGCTCTTCACGGTCATTTATGCTTCCATATGGAAGCATAAACATTTCTGTAGTGCTCCTTCTATATCTGTGAAATATGTCACTGGTACTTTAGCAGGAATTGCACTGGGCCAACAAATGGCTTTGGGATGAAAGGACATTTTGCTGGTGTGAATTCTTCCAATCCCTGTGCATGGGCCATGGTTCCATTTGTTTGGATCTTCCTTCACTTCTTTCCTCAGTGTTGCATACTTTTCTAAGTACAGGATTTTTTTACAACCATGCTTGGGTTTATTCCTAGGTAATTTACTTCCCTTGCTGCCATATGCAATGGGATTTCTTCCCCTGTTTTCCATACCTGAGATTTCACATATGTGTACAACAATGCCCTTGATTACTCAGCATTGATTTGGCCCAATATGATTTCCACTGACTACCTCACACTAGTTCCTTATGATTTCTTGCTGCTTTTCTTGTTTGTGGATTCTCACTTCCAGCAGTTATCCTGGTGTTTCAAATCTCAATGAGTCTTTTATGTGATCGTTAGCAATGAAGAGGCAAATTGGATTAAGACAGACTGCCTGCGTTTGAACCTAAGAAACATGTATAAAAGAGATCACACATTCTGTATGTAAGTATGGTGTTAAATGTGCTAGTTACCCCAATCACTAATTTTTGTTGTTGCTCTATTGTTCTCGTATATTTCCACCTATTTTTACTAGGGTTTCTTTTTTTAAATCTCGTTTTCTTCTTCATTTATACTCGTCTGCATTTCATCAGCATCATCTCCCTGACTCAAGCTGAAACCAACCTCTCTTCCTCGTTTCCACCTGCAGGTTGGTTTTGTCCATGTGTTCTTGGTAGTCATTCCTGAAAGTTCTACTTACATTTGGCTTCCAACTCCCCTCTGGCAAATGTCAGATAGATATCTGTTTCAGTGTTTCTTCCTATATTTCCCCTACCAAGCTGGTGTGTTAATTGGATTCCATTAAAGGTGAGATCTTATGGTATGTATTACTCACCGCATGGTCTATTCTCTCACTCATTTGCACTTCTGTTCTCAAAGCAAACCCTTTAGCATCTTTGGCAGAGCTTCTTGGAGAAGGTGTTTGCTTTGGGTCTTCTTTTATCTGGCAGATCTTTATTTGGCCTTCCTTTTTACTCAAGAACCCTGCAGGATGCAGGGGTCTCAGTCAGCACACTTTGGTTTTCATTCCTTGGAATGTTTCTTGTCTTTCGCATCTGGCTGATAGTGTTTCCATTGAGAACTCACTTGCTGTTCTTATCAGGCTCCGTTGTATATTAATTTATGTTTTTCACTTGAACCCTTAAGATTCTCTCTTTCCCTTGGGTATTGACCTCTGTGATTGTCATGTTTCCTAAATGGGACTCCTTATGATTTGCCTTGATTGGTACCCTCTGTGTTTCTAGCCATGTGGATTCTTCTCTCTTATCAAATTTGGAAGTTTTCAGTCATTACCGTTGAGTAGAGGTTTACTACCTCTTGCTCTTCTCCTCCTCCTGGTAACCCTAGTGTCTATATTTCCTAATGTTTCACGTTGTCCTGTAATTCCTCAAACCCTTCTTCATCTATATGGGCCTCTTTTTCTTCTCTTGGTCTTTCTGAGTGTTTTCTTCTACCTCCTCCACCAGCTCTTTGGTTCAAGCCTCTACTTCACGCACTTTGCTTTGGAGTACTTTTACTGTGTTCTTCATTCAGAAGGTGTACCTTTCATTGTGTACTGGCCCTTGTTAATAGTTACTATTTCCTTTTTCGTGATGATACAATATTTGGTTATTTCTATGCAGTTTCCCTGTAGGTTTTGGTAGTTCTCAGTAAGCTCAGTGAGCTTCCTCCTAACCATTGCCGTGAGCTTAATGACTGAGGGTTGACTGTTCTGTATTCCACTTTGCACTTACTCTGTGCCTTACACCTATCTTTTTATTTGGGGATATTTTCTTTAACTTCCCTTTGTTATTTTTTACACTCTATTTGTTAGCCTTGGATTCTTGAGAGCATATATGGTGACTTTCTGTGTTCAACATATGAACCACTCTGGCCAGAGACCTGTGAGATTCAGTTGTGCCGACTCCCTGACCTCCGGAACTTCCTCTCCCTGCATTGTCGATTATTCTGGAGCTCTGGATATCCCTGGGCTTTGATTTATATTGGGTGATTCTTTTGTGTGTCTTTTCATCTGCCTGGTAGCCTGATGTTAGCACCATCAATTACATCTTTTATGCAGTTGTGCAGGTTCAACAGGTTGTGTCAAAGCTGCTTCTTCTGTTTGCCCGAGGTTCTCTGAAATGTCTCGAGCTGTTTTTCGTTTGTTTGTTCTGGGTCATGTGTTCACCATGGGTCCTACTTCTAGATTTGCTTTGTGCGCAGATGAAGAAGGCTTCCACTCACTACTTCACCCTGTTCTTATACTTTTTTACTGCTTCTTTGGT
The DNA here is from genome assembly GCF_014824575.4 of Sturnira hondurensis. Lineage (NCBI taxonomy): Eukaryota > Metazoa > Chordata > Mammalia > Chiroptera > Phyllostomidae > Sturnira > Sturnira hondurensis. Next base: position 79,952 of record NW_028086265.1, read on the forward strand.
TAGTAGGTTTTCACCTCCAGCAATTACCCTGGTGTTCGCAGCTCCAACCCACTCTTCTATGTGATCAGTTGCAAGGGGGATGCAAAATGGATTAAGACAGAGAGCCTGTGTTCTCTTAGATTGAACCAAAGAAACATGCAAAGGTAAGATAGGAGATTCTTCATGTTAGCATGGTGTTGAAAGTGCTATCTAACCCAAATTGCCAATTGTTGTTATTGTGGCTGTTGTCTTATTTTTAAACTATTCTCATTTTAGATGTTTAGTTGTTTAAGTATTTTTTCTTGTTTTACACTTGTCTGAATTTCTCCTGATCATCACTCTGGCACAAGCTGAAACCACCTCTCTCCCTTGGTTCCACCCACTAGTTGATTTTGTTCATGTGTTCCTTGTAGACATTCCTGAAAGCCCTCCTTCCATTCACTTTCAAACTTTTCTGTCATCTGTGAGATTGTTCTATTTTCCAGTATTTTTAGTTATATTTTCCCTGCTTTCCTGGCATCTTGATTGGATTCCATTTTACAGGTGAGATCCTATGGTGTATGTCACCCACCTCCAGGCATATTTCACTTAGAATAATGCTGTGCCATTCCACGTATGCTCTCCCTGAACTTAGGAGCTGATCTTTTCTCTCCACTGCCTAGCATTTCATTGTGTATATGTGTCATAGCGTTTGTACTCACTCATTTCCTGACAAGCTGTTCGGTGGCTTCAAGCACTCGGTGATTGTAATGGTGCTGCTATGAACATTTGGGTGCATGGTTTGTTGAGATTTGGTTATTAGGGTTCTTAGTATACAATCTAGTGTGCAAAATTGCTGGGTCCATGGGCAGTTCCGTTTGTAGTTATCTGAAGAAATACCATCGTGTTTTTCACCACGTCTACACCAGTCAGCATTCCCACCAGTAATACACTATGATTCCTTTTTCTCCACCTACACCAACACTGGTGGGCAGCTTTGTTAATGATAGCCCCTCACACCTGTGTGAAGTTGTCTCTCACTGTGGTTTTAATGGGCACCGATCTCTCTTATGGCTAGTGATGTTGACCATGTCTTCATATGCTTGTGAGCCCTCTCTGTGTTCTTATAAAAAAATTGTCTGTTTAATACTTCAGCCGCTTTCATCATGGAGTTGTTTGCCTCCCTGCAGTGCAATCCTGTGAATTCTTTACACATCTTAGAGATCAAGCCTTTGTGGGAGGTGTCATTGGCACAGGCATTTTCCTCATTACTTGGTACACTTTGCACCTGAATACTGCTTTCTTTAGCCAAACATCAGCTTTTTAAATTGATGAAGCCCAATGTGTGTATTCTTTTGTATTGTCCTTGTATAAGTGAGGCTATTGTTGCATGGAATGTTGCAGATTTCTCTGCCGGTGTTTCTCTCCAGGACTTTTATGTTGTCACAACTTATGTTTCAGGCCTTTCCCCACCTTGAAGATAGTGTTTTGCACTGGCGTATGTTGTTGATCGAGTGTCAAGTTTGTGCATGTACCTGTCCTCATTTCAAAACAACTCTTACTGAGGACTGATTTTGACCTCACTTTATGCTTCTACCTTCTTGGTCAAACCCTAATTTCCCATAAAGACCTGATTTTATCTCTGGGCTCTGTGTTCTGTTCCATGAGGCAGTGTGTTTATTTTTAATTCTTTTATGTTAGTTTCAGGCTGTTTTGATTGCAGTGGCCTTGTAATCCAGTTTGATATCAGGCATTGTAATCCCTCCTACTTTGTTCTATTTACTCAATATTGCTGCAACTCTTGGGGGTCGTTTATGCTACCATATACATTTCTAATACATATGCAAATACAAATGCTCATTCTCTATCTGTGAAATATGTTACGGGTGCTTTAGCAGGGATTGCACTGGATCTATAAATTCTTTTGGAATATAAGCACATTTGGGTGATGCGAATTCTTCCAAGCTTGGGCATGGGATAGCTTGCATATGTTTGGATGTTCCTTCATTTCTTTACTCAGTGTTGTGTACAGTTTTGAGTAAAGGAGTTCTAAATTCTTGGTTAGGTCTTTTCCTAGGTTCTTTAGTTCCTTTGCTTGTTAATCAAAAGGGATTTCTTCCCCTTTTTCACTATTTGAGATTTTATTTTATGTGTACAACAATATAACAAATATATGATATTTATTGATTTGTTGTTATGAATTTTGTGTCCTGTTCTTTGGTGAAATTCACTGTTTAGGCCCATTATGTTTTTTTTGTTTAGGCTATAGAATATTCCATGTACATTCTCATGTCATCTGCAAACAATGACAGCTTTTCATCCTCCTTTCCCATTGAATGTGTTTTGTGTGTGTGTATTGCCTTTTTTTGTGTGTGTGTGTATTGCTCTGGATAGGACTTACAGTACTTCACACAATGGAAGTGGAGAAAGATGGCATCCTTGCAATGTTCCTGATCTTAGTGGGAAAGTTGCAAGTTTCTGCCCTTTGGGTTTTATGTTCCCCATTGGTTTCTCAAGTGAGGCCTTTAGTATGTTGAGGAATGCACTCTATATTGCCAACCTCTTAACAGTTTTGCCCAGGAATATGCACTGTGCCTTCACAAATGCTCTTTCGGAATTCATTGCCATGATCATGTAATTTTTCTCTCTCGTTTCGTTTATCTGATGTGTTAAGTTTCGTGATTAACAAGTATTGGACCCCCTACCCCCGGTGTGAATCTCTCTTGATCATGGTGTATGACCATTCTAACGTATTGGTGGCTGAAGTTTCCAAGTGTGTGTTTGTGTAAGAAGTATCTATGTTCACTGACGACACTAGCCTGAAGGTTTCTTTCCTGGTTTTGTCTTTTTGTAGTTTAGGGATTCGGATGATGCAAGCGGCCTAAACAGATTTTGGGAGTTTTCCTCCTTCTTGGATTTTTTGGGATAATCTGTGCGGGATACTGGTTAGCTCTTCCTTAAATTCTTTTGTGAAACCGTCTGGTCCAGGGCTTTGGTGTGTTGGGTTATTTCTGATCACTGCTTCCCTTTCACGCGCTATTATTGCTCTGTTCAGGCTTTTTGCTGCTTCCTCATTCACTGTTGGAAGGTTACGTTTTTCTAGAAATATGTCTGTTTCCCATAGGTTTCAAATTTCTTGGAAAATACTTCCTCATAGTAGTTTCTTACAATTATTTTTTTACTTCTGTGGCAGGAGCTCTAGTCTGTCTTATTTCACTTCTGATCATGCTTATATGGGTTTTTTGTCTCTTTTTTTTAATGGGTCTGCTAAAAGGCTTGTCAATGTTTTTCAAGTGAGCAAACAACTAGCTTCTCAATTCGTGGATCCTTCAAATTGCGCTTTTCATCACTGTGTCATTTTAGTCTGCTGTGATCTTCATTACTGCCTCACTTCAATGTTGTGTAGGCTGTGTTTAGCGTTGTTCCTCAAGTTTTCGTGGGTGTAGGAAAGGGTTCTTTATTTCAGAAGTTTCTGTCTTGTTTCAGTAGCCCACTATCTGAATGAACTTCCCTCTCTGAAACGCCTCCACTGTGTGACATGAGCTTTGGTGTTTGGTGAGTTCATTTGCATTTGTTTTCAGAAACTTTTTGATTTCTTCTTATTCTCATTGTTAACCCACTCACTACTGTAGGAGCTCCATGAGTTGGAGTGTTTCTGACTGTTTTTCTTGAAATTTTATACATTCACTTTCATGTGCTCAAAGAGTATGCTGGATGAAATTTCCATTACTTTGAAATTTGGGGGGCTTGTTTTGTGTCCCATCACGCGTTCTGTGTTTGAAAATGTTCTCTCTGCATGTGAAAGAAAAGTATATTTATCGGATCTGGGAAGACATTTATGCTATATATCAGGTAAATTCATTTGACCCTGAATCGTGTTGAATGCCTCAATATCATTGTTGATATTTTGTTTGGAAGATCTATACACTTTGAAAGTGGAGTGTTTAAATCCTCCACTATAACCGTCATGTCGTCAATAATGCTCTGGAAACCCTTCAATGTTTCCAGAACGATGAAAAAAATTATGAAACAATTCCCATTTTATATTTGGGTGCTTCCACGTTGGTTGTGTGTATGTTTACACTATTTATGGATTTATGGTAGAGTGCTTGCTTCAGTATTTTGAAATGACCTCCTGGGTCTCTTTTCTGCCCCTTCTTTGGAAGTCTAGGTCATCTGACAGGTTTACTGTCACCCAGGCCTTTCTTTCCTGGCTGTTTTCTTGAAATATTTGGCCTAGCTTTTCCCTTTTAGTCTGTGTAGGTCTTTGATTCTGAGGCAGGTCTCTGGTTGGCAGCGTAGGTTTGGGTCATGATTTCTTACCCATTCTGTTGTTCTTTGTCTTTTGGTTGCAGTGTTGAATCCATTTACTTTGAAGGTAATCATTGATGGGTGTTTATCCATTTCCACCTTTTCACAACCATGTTCCTCTCTCTCTCACTCCTTTTCTCTTTTTCTACTGAAAGCAACCCCTTTAGCATCTCTTGCATACCTGGTTTGATGAGGAGTATGTTTTGAGCTCTCTTTTATCTGGCAGATCTTTATTTAGCCTTCCTTTTCATTTTAGAACCCTGCTGAATTAAGGGGTCTCAGTTGCCCTCATTTGGTTCACATTACTTGTAATATTTCTTGCCTTTCACTTCTGGCTGAAAATGTTTCCATTGAGAACTCAGTCGCTGTTCTTATCAGGGCTTCCTTATATGGTAATTACTGTCTCTCCCTTGAAGCCTCAAAGATGCTCTCTTTCCCTGGGGCATTAGCCACTGCAATAATCATGCATTCTAAATGGGCCTCCTTATAATTCATCTTGACCGAGACCCTCTGTGTTTCCAGCCATGTGTGATTTTTCTCTCTCATCAAATTATGAAAATTTCCCATCTACCTTCTCCACCAGCTTTTGGGTTCAAGCTTCTCCTTCATGCAGTTTGCTTTGGATACTTCTACTGAGTTTTTCATTCAGAAGCTGTACCCTTCATTGTGCACTGGCCTCTGTTAATAGTTGCTATTTCCTTTTTCATGATGACATAATTTTCAGTTAGGTCTACGTGGTTTCCCTGAAGATTTTGGTAGTTCTCAGAAAGCTCATTGAACTTCCTTCTAACCATTGCCTTGAACTTAATGTCTGAGGGTTGACTGTTCTGTACTTCATTTTGCACTTACTCTGTGATTTCCACCTGTCCTTTCATTTGGGGATACTTTATTTACTCCCCATTGTTTTTTATACTCTTCATGTTCCTTCTGGCTTCTTTAATGCATCTATCGTGAGTCCCTCTTTTTGGTGTATGAACCACCATGGCCAGAGACCTGTGAGATTCAGTTGTGCAGACTCCTTGACCTCTGGAACTTCCTCATGTTGTCTTGTCCATTATGTTGGATCTCTAGATGTCTCTGAGTTTTGATTGATGTTGAGTACCTTTTTGTTGTGTCTTTTTCTCTAGCCAGTGAACTGATGGTCACTTTATCCATATCTTGTATGCAGTTCTGCAGGCACAACAGGTAGTGTGAAAGCTGCTCTTTCTGTTTCCCTGATTAAGAATAGGTTTTGTGGCTTCTCTCTAGCTATCTTGATGTTCTTTGTTCTAGGTAATGTGTCCACTTCGGGTAACATTTCCAGATTGGTTGTGCGTATGGGTGAATATGCCTTCCATTCACTGCTTCATCTGGTTTTCTTATCATTTCTTTCTGCTTCCTTTTTGGTGGGTGTTAAATGCTACTTCCAGCATTTAACATGGTGTTCCCCACTGGCATCCACTCTTTTAGGTGATCAGTAGCTAGGTGGAGGCATAGTGGATTGAGGGAGATAGACTTTGTTCTCTTGGATTGAATCCAAGAAACATGCAAAGAAAGATAGGAGATTATTTGTCTAAGTATGCTGTTAAACATGCTACCTAACCCCAAATCCCACTTTCTGTTGTTGTAGTTGTTGTTGATTGTGTTGTTTCCACCTCTTCTTATTTGAGTTTTCATTTTTTAATCACACTTTCTTGTTCATTTACACCTGTCTGCATTTCAACTCCATCTTTGCCCTGGTACAAGCTGAAATCACTTCCCATCGCTTCTCGGCCTTTTGGCCAAGATCAAGTGAAACCAGCTCCCTCTCTTCTTTTCACCTGCAAGTTGGTTTTCTCCATGAATTTGTTGTATTCATTTCTGAAAGCCCTATTTACTTTTGGCTACAAAACACCCCTCTGACGACTGTCAGATTGTTCTCAGTTCCACTTTCTCTGGTTACATTGTGCCTGCTTTTCTGGTGCATTGAATTAATTCTAGCTATAGGTGAGATTATACACAATGTTTCCCCGTCTTCCTGGCATATTTCATTTGGCATAACGCTCTGCCATTCCAAGCATGCTCTCCCTAAAGGTAGGGACTGATTCTTTCTCTTTGCTTCCTACTATTTCATTGTTTATATGTGCCATAGTATTTGGTTTGACTGGTTTTCTGAAAAATCTTTGCGTTGCTTTCTGCACTAGGCTCCTTTAATGTTGCTGCTGTGAACATTGGTATGCATAGCTTGTTGAGACTGCATTTTCAGTGTTTTTAGATTATAATTTGGTGAGTGGAATTGCTGGGTCAATGGTTAGTTCCACTTGTAGCTATGTAAAATATTGGATCTTGTTTCCATGGTGTCTGCACCAACAGTACACTAGAATTTCCCTTTCTCCACCTCCTTTCCAAAACTTGTTTGCCGCTTTGTTTATGGTGGCACTTCCATTCTGCATGAAGCAGTTCCTGGCCTCAGGGAGAGCATGCTTGGAGTGGCACAGCATTATGTTGAGTAAAATAGACCAAGCAGTGAGTGACACATAACATGGGATTTCACTTGTACCTGGGATCCAGTCAAAACACAAGGAAAGCACACAAAATATAAACAGAAACGCTGAAACTGAGAACAATCTGACAGCCTTCAGAGAGGAGCTTGGAAGCCAAAGGAAAGAGGGCTTTCAGGATTGACTACAAGGAACACACAGAGAAACTAACCTGTAGGCAGAAATAAGGGAGGGGTGTGTTTTAGCTTGAACAAGGTGATGGTGAAGGAGAGATGCAGACAGGTGCAAATGAACAAGAAAATGTGATTTAAGAAGTCAAGGCTAACATGAAGGGGTAAAAGACAATAGTAAGTTAAAGAAATTATCCGCAAAGAAAAGGACACGTGGAAATCACAGAAGAGGTGCAAAATGAATTCCACAACAGTCTATGGTCAGATATTAACTTCAAGGCAATGATTAGAAGGAAGCTCAGTGAGTTTACCGAGAACTACCAAAACCTAGTGAAATACTACCATGAACTCCCTGAATATCATATTATCATTACAGAGGAACTAGTAACTATGAACAAGGGCCGATACTTAATGACAAATACACATTCTGAATGAAGAACACAGTAGAAGCTATCCAAAGCAAGCTTTATGAAGTAGACACTTGAAACAGCGAGCTGGTTTACAAGGTAGAAGAAAACACCGAGAAAGGGCATGAGAAAGAAAAGAGGCTCAGGTAGATGAAGAATGATTTAGGGAACTACAGGACAACATGAAACATGATGGTATCTATACACTAGGGATACCTGGAGGAGAAGAAGAAGAGCAAAGCATAGTGAAATTGTATTCAAAAGTAATGATGGACAAGTTTCATAATTTGATGAGAGAGAAGAATTACTCATGGCTGGAAACCCAGAGACTCTCGATTAATGCAAAGCGTAAGGAGCCACATTTTTATAGATAAGAATTACAATGGCCGACATCTGAGTGACAGAATGCTCAGAACTGCAAGGGAGAAACAAAAAGTAACATAAAAGTATATGCTGGTAAGGCCGACAGCTAACTTCTCAACAGAAAAATTACCAGCCAGAAGTGATAGACAAGTAATAGACAAGTGATAGACTCTTACAAAGACTATGGAAAACACCATGGAATTTTCTAAGAAAACTAAAACTGAACATGTCTTTTGACCCAGCAATTCCACTATTAGGAGTATATCCTAAGAACCCTGAAACACCAATCGAGAAGAACCTATGCACCCCAATGGTCAAAGAAGCACAGTTTTTGATAGCCAAGAGTTGGAAGCAACCTAGATGCCCATCGGTACATGACTGCATCAAAAGCTATGGTACCTTTACAGAATGGAATTCTATGCTGCAGAAAGGAAGAAGGAGCTCTTACCCTTTGCAACATCATGGATGGAACTGGAAAACATTATGCTGAGTGAAATAAGCCAGGCGGTGAAAGACAAATGCCATATTATATCACTGTTGACAGGAATCTAAACAACAAAACAAACAAGCAAGCAAAATATGACCAATGTCAGTCAAATAGGGAACGGGCTGACAGGGTCCAGAGGGCAGAGTGGAGAGAACCATAGTGGAAAAGGGGATGGACTCACATGGACAGGTGTGGAAGACACATGGACAGTAACTAAGGTGGTGGGTGGAGGTAGGGGGAGTTTGGGATCTTTGGGAGAGCAGGGCTGGGAGTATAGTACGGAGAAATGTACTTGAATGAGAATTAAATTCAAATTAAAATTAAAAAAAAATAAAATTAAAAAAAAGAACCCATGAACAAAAACAAGGGGCTTTGAAAGTTGGAGAGAGTTGCGAATGGCTGGTGGGTGAGCTGGGATGCCCAAAAAGTGTCAAGAGGAGAAAACTATACTTCAGCAATATTTAAAATGAAAAAAAAAAAATGAAAACAAAAAAATGTACCATGAAAACTAACCAACACTGCAGAAATAGAAAGGGCTACAAAAATGGCATTCAGCAAATACATGCAAGCAAATTTGCTCATGTCAACAAAATGAATAAATTCCTAGAAACATACAATCTTCCAAAACTGAATCAAAGTTAATCAGAAAATCTGTCTACTACTCTTCTTTTGTTGTCGTTGTTTTCCAAGTACAGTTGTCTTCATTCCCCCACCACCACTCCCCACATTCCATAGCCACACCCATAATCCTCTCCTTATTACACACTCTCTTGCTTTTGTCCATGCCTTCTTATAGCTGTTTGTGTAAACCATGCACACTCCCCCGCCCCCATTATCCCCTCCACCTCTCTCTGGTTACTGTCAGCCAGTTCTGAATTTCAGTGTCTCTGGTTATTTCTCCATGGTTGTCTATTTTCTTGACTATATTCCAATAAAGGTTGAGATCCTATGGTGTTTGTCTTTCACCACCTGTCTTATTTCACTTAGCATAATGCATTCCAGTTCCATCTGTGCTGTCACTAAAGGAAGGAGCTCCTTCTTTCCCTCTGCTGTATAGTGTTGCATTGTGTAAATATACCTTATTTTGATCCATCCATTGCTTATGTGCACTTCAGGTTAATTCCAGGACTTGGCTATTGCAAATTGTGCTGCCATGAACATAGTGCTGCACAGGTTTTCCTGGATTGGTGTTTCATCGGTGGAAATTCTGGGCCAAAAGCTAGTCCATTGCTACTTCTCTAAGGAAATTCCATAGTGTTTTTTTTACAGTGGCTGCACCAGTCTACCTTCCCACCAACAGTGCACTAGGGCTCGTTTTTTTCCACATAGTCTCCAACACTTGTCGTTCGTCATAATGTTTATGATGAACATTCTCAACAGTGTGAAGTGTATCTCTTTGTGGTTTTGTTTTGCATCTCTCTGATTGCTAAGGTGTTCTCTGAAAGGGCACCTTTTCATGACTCTGGACCAGAAAATCAAATTAGAATAACTACAACTAATGAAGTTGAAGCAGGTAACAACGACAACAATTTGTTTCAAACCAAGATTCTAGATCAACTTCAGAGGCAAGTGAACCAAACCTAAAGAACTAATACCCACCTTTATACAACTATTCAAAAAGTTCAAAGGTAAGAATACTTCAGAGCTCAGTTTACAAGGTCATCATTATCTTAATTTCAAAACCAGATAAAGACACAACAAAGGAAGTAAATTGTGTGCCCGTATTGCTGATGAATAAAGATTCTAAAACCCTCAAACAAATATTAGCAGAATGCATAGGACATTAAATGAAAAAGATTGTACACGTGATGAGGTGAAATTTATCCTAAGCATAGAAAAATGCTACAATATTTACATATAAACAATCGTGATAGATCACAAAAATGCAACAGAGGTAGAAGGCACATAATCACATCAGTTGATTCAGAAAAAAAACATTGGATAAAATGTATTTTTGGTAATAACTCTCACAAAATGAAAATAGAGTAAATATGCTTCAACATAATGAAGGCCATAAATAACAAACCCTCAGGCAACATATGAAGTTGGAAGAAAGTAAATGTGATTCCCACTTGATATGAAATAAGACAGTGAAGTCTACCTTCACCTCTTACTCAACACAGTATTGAAAATCATACACATGGCAATCATACAAGAACCAATGAAATGAATCAAAACCTAAACTAAGGAGTAAAATTGACCTTATTAGAAGAAGAAATGATACATTGTGTAGAACACACTTAAGAATCCACCAAAAACTACTTCAACTGATGGGTGAATTCAATAAAATAGCATAATGTAATATTTAGTATCAGAAATTGGTTGCAATTTATTCGTTCCACCTCAGTACTGAACTACCATAGATGGAACCTAGGACATCAATTCCACTTAAAATTTCAAAAAAAACCTAAGGTACCTAGAAATAAATTTCAGCAATGAGGTAAAATAGCAGTACTCAGAAAACAATATGACATTATAGAAAGAAATAGAAGAAGATAAAAACAAGGGGAAGAAAAAATTGTGTTGATGAACTGGAAAAAGTATGAAAATGTCCATCCTACCTAAAATTACCTATAGATACAATACACTTTCTGTTAAAATATAAGTGAAATATTGCACAGATTGAGAGCAACGATTGCAAAACTTTAGAGCAAGCACAAAACATTGTGAGTAGTTCAGCAATATGGTAAAAGAAGAATAAATTTGAAAGTATCATGCTAACACCATGCTACTGGCATGAATCCAGACCTATGGGTCAATGAAAGAGTGTATAACCCAGTCCTGGTGGGCATGGTTCCATGGCTTGAGTGCAGGCCTACAACCCAAAAGGTCATGGGTTTGCTTTCCAGCCACAGCACAAGTCTGGCTTGTGGGCCAGATCCCTGACTGAGGGCCTGGAAGAGGCAACTGGTCCATGTGTCTCTCACACATCAATGTATCTCACCCTTTTTTTCTTTCTCTCTTCCCACCTCTCAAAGAATAAATAAATAAAAATTTTGTCAAAAATGAAAAAAGAACTAGAGAGCCCAGTAACCAACTCATGTCTTTATACTCAATTGTTATTCACCAAAGATGCAAGCTCATACAATGAAGTAAAGACAATGTACTCAATATATGGTTTTCAAAAAATAAGACAGATGTAGACCAAAAAACATGAGACCGCATTTTTCCACCATGCACAAGAATAAACTCCAAATCAATGCAATATTTTAATGTTACAATTCCACCATAAAATTTTATAGGGAACAATAGGTAGGAAAGCTCAGTTCTGGCTGGTGTGTCTCGGTGCTTTGAGTGACAGCATGGTTGGTAGTTTGATTCCAAGTCAGAACACATGCCTGTGTTACAAACCAGATAGCTGATGCGGACGTGTTCTAGGGGCAACCACACATTAACATTTCTCTCCTTCCTTTCTGCTCTCTGAAGGTAAATAAATAAAATCATTGATATAATAAAATTAAATAAAATCTCTGAACATTCCCTACTGTTGCTGACCATGTAGCAATAAACACACAAAAAGAACTTACAGGCCCACCCAAGGTGTTGTCAGTGGCTTTTCCATATGAATGGATGGTCTTGGCTTATGCTTCACAACTCCCCAAACTCTCTCAAACAGGCAACAGTTGACCTCAGCAAGCTCCCATATCCTGTCTCACTTGCTAAGAATCCCAAAGGCCGGTAAGAGCAACGGCAACCAGAGGTTCACAGCTTGATTTTGCCTGTGAACAGCCAAGACGAGTAGCAGTCATCTCAGATGGCTTTGTACCTCAGGCTAGGTGGCCCAGGGCAGAACACAGGTAGGGGCATACATTACCTGGTGCCACCTGGGATACCCCAGAGCTTGCAGACCCAGCAGACAGCTACAGACCTCCAGAGTACCACTACCATGCTGCACCTCCACGGCCACAAGACAAAAGCAGGTCGTTTCCTACACAGAAATGCCATTTAGGCTATCATCAGATTACTCAACAAAAATATTTAAGGTCAGAAGAGAGTGGGTTGAAACACTCAACGTGATGAAAAGCAAAGACATACATCCAGTGCTACTGTACAGAATAAAGCAGACATTTAAAATCAATGAGCTTCCAAGATTTAAAAAAAAAAACGCTGAAGAGGTTTATTAATACCAAGACAATAGTGCAACAAATGCTAAAGAACTTGCTTTTAGAAGGAGAGAGGGAGAAAGAGACAAGAAAAGAAAACAGCCTAAGAAAATGGCACTCAGTTCATATCTATCAATAATCACCTCAAATGTAAACGGCTTAAATTCACCAACCAAAAAGTCACAAAATAGCCTAACTGATGAGAAAGCCCCAAATATAAGCTCCCTCCAAGAGACCCACCTCAGACCGAAAGATACACACAGCTTGATAATAGAGAGATGGAACAAGATGTTTCATGCAAATGGAAAAGTAAAAATAGCCGGGGTAAAAGCAATCACATTCAGAAAAACAGGCTTTAAAAGCAAAACTATAGTAGAGACAAAAAAGGACAGTACATCATGATACAGAGAACAATCCAACAAGAGGATGTAACAGTAGTAAACAATGGCACACTGAACATATAGTCACCTATATAAAACATATAATTGTGTAAAGCTATGTAAATCATAGGAGCATATATATGTAAAGCAAATCTTGATGGACATAAAAGGAGAAATAGATGGAAATACAATTGTAGTCCGGGACTTTAACACTCCATTGACTTCAGGGGATACATCTTCCAGGCAGAAAATCAACAAGGAGACAGTGGCCTTATCGATACTCTACATCAAAGTAATTTAATTGATATCTTCGGAGCATTTCACCCCAAAGGACCAAAATACACACACTTTTCAAGTGCATGTGGAGCGTTTTCTAGGATATGCCACATGCTGGGACACAAAACAGGTCTGACCAAAATGCTATGAAACTGAAAAGGAACCACAAGAACATCACGGAAAAGCATGCAAACACATGGAAGCTAAATAACATTTTATTAAAAAATGAATGGGTCAACATCGAGACCAAAGAAGAAATCAAAAGTCAACTTGAAGAAAATGAGGACACAGCAATTCAAAATCTCTGGGACACTGGGACAACAATTCTAACAGGAAATTTCATAGCACCATAGCCCTGTCTCTAAAAAATGAATAAAGCTCAACTAAACAGCCTAACTTCACACTTAAAGGAACTTGAAAAAGAACAACAAAGCTGAAAGAAGGTACCAGGAATAAAAATAATAAAGATTAGATGATAAACAAATAAAATAGAGTCTAAATATTAACAATACAGAAGATGAATGAATAAAAGAGTTTTCGCTTTGAAACGATACCAATTATAGGCAAACTTTTAGCCAAACTCGTCAGGAAAAAAAAAAAGGATAAGAACCATATTAGTAATATCACAGGTGAAAGAGGAGAAACAACAACTGAAACCAGAGAAATACAAGGGATTGCACGCAAATATTGTGGACAACTATATACCAACGAACTGGACAACCTAGATGAAATACATGAATTTCTGATACATACCATTATTGAAAACTAAATAAGGAGAATCATAGAATCAAAATAGAGATTGCACCAAATGGGATTGAAGGAGTACCCAAAAAATGCCTAACAAAAAAAAGTCCTGGATCATATGCCTTCCACAAATGGGTTTTACCCGACAACCCGAGAAGAACTAACATGTCTCCTTCTCAAATTATTTCATAGAACTTAAAAGAAAGGAAGGCTCCCAAACTCATTTTCCAAGGCTAGCTTTACCATAATCAAAAAACCAAATGAAGGGACTACAAAGAAAGAAAATACAGGCCATTATCTCTGATGCACATAGATGCTAAAATTTTCCATAAAATATTAGCAAACCCAGTGCAGAAATGCATCAAAAAGATCACATGCCATGGTCAGGTAAGATTTATCCTGGGAATTCAAACTTGGTACAACATTTGAAACCAATAAATGTGATTCACCACATAGACAAAAGGAAGGCAAAAATTACATGATCACATTGATAGATGCTAGAAAAAAAAAAAAAAAAACACTTGATAAAACCCAGTGCCGATTTATAAAAAAAACTCTCAACAAAATGGGATTAGAGGGAAGATACATATACACAACAGACACTATGTGTAGCAAACTCACAGCCAGTGTTATACTCTGTGGGAAAAAAATAAAAACATTCCCATGCAGATCAGGAATAAGACAGGGATGCCCAGTTTCACCTCTCTTATTCAACACAGAACTGGACTCGGAAGTCACAGCAATCAGTCAAGAAGAAGAAATAAAATGCACTCAAACTGAAAAGGAAGAAGTAAAGCTGTCTTTATTCATGAATGAGATGATGCTGTACAAAGAAAACCCCAAGATTCCAGCAAGAACCCATCAGTATTAGAGGAAGGAATGCAGCTAAATAGCAGAATTCAAAACTACTATCCAGAAATCAGTTGCACATTTCTATGCCAATAATGAACTAACTTTAAGAGGAATGAATAAAACAGACCCATTCAAAATTGCTTCAAAATGAATAAAATACCTGCAAATAGAGTGCAGAGATCACCCACACCTTTATAGTCAATAAATATTTAACAGAAGAAGAAGGCATATACCATGGACTAAAGATAGTTTATTCAGTATATGGTGTTGGATAAATTGGACATATATGTGCAGATGAATTAAACTAGCCCACCTTCTTAAATCCTACACAGAAAAAAAATCACGATGGATTCCAGGCTTAAATATTAGAATAGAAATCATAAAACCCTAGAGAAAAACACTGGCAGCAAAATATCTTGGACACTGCTCATAGTAATTTTTATTGGCTGTATCTCCCCAGGGAAGGGAATCAAAAGAGAAAATAATCAAATGGGACCACATCAAACTAAGAAGGTTTTCCATGGCCAAGGGAAATATCAACAGAAGAGACACCCCACAGTAATGGGAGAACATAATTGAATGTACATCTGATAAGGGGTTAATGCCCAAAATTTGCAAAGTACTTACAAAACTGAACACTAAAAATACAAACAACTCAATTAAAATATGGGAAAAGGACCTGAAGAGACACCTCTCCAAAGGGTACACCCAGGTGGTCCAGAGACATATGAAAAGATATTCAAGGTCACTAACCATCAGAGAGATGCAAATCAAAACCACAGTGTGCTAGACACCTCTCAGATTGTCTATTATCAATGAATCAATACACAGCAAGTGCTGGCATGAATGTGGAGAAAAGGGATTCTTTTTGTACTGCTGTGGGAATGGACTGTAGAAAGCAGCATGGAGCACGTACCTTGAAAGATTAAAAACGGATCTGACTTCTGGCCCAGCGGTCCCCTTTGTGGGACTATATCTCAGGAACCCAAAACACGTATTCAAAAGAGGATAAGCACCCCTATGGATATCACAGTGTTGTTTACAATTGCCAAGATAGGGAAGCTGCCCAAATGTCCATCAGTAGATGAGCAGATAAAACAACTATGACACATTTACACAACAGGAGAGTACTCAGCCATTAAAAAGGACTAAATTTTACTTTTTGTGACAGTAAGGATGGGCCTGGAGACCATTATGCTAAGTGCAATAAGTCAGAGAAAAACAAATACTGTATGAATTCCTTCGTATGTGGAATCCAATGAACAAAGTGAATTAACTAGGAAAATGGGACCTGTCACTGGAGAACAAATAGCAGGTAGTGGAGAGAAAAGGTTAAAAGGTGGAGGTTTTGAGAAAAAGGAAAAAGGATTCAAAGACATGAACAGCAGGACGGTGATTGCTGGAGGGACTCAGTATATGGGGAGTAAAAGGTCCCCATACAATGGGGGAAATACAATAAATTTTGAATCAAAAAAAGGAAAAGAAACATTTCTAGAACAGAACGATGTGATGATACATATACATAAAAACACTTGTAGTAAAATTTTAAAAATGTGAAAATTTGCTTTTTAAAGAACTTGTTTATTATTCTTTACACTAAGAAAACTTTTCAAATGAGGGGAACATTCCATTCATTTCAAATATTCTCAGGTTCTATGCAATTATATAATATAACATTTTGTTATTTTTTAAAGTTATTGAAAAGCTAAGAGATGTGTTGGAAGAAACAAAAAATGCCATTAACACTTTTAAGGAAGAGCTGAGATTGATGTATTTTTTAAACATGTTTTCTTACAAAATTAATGGCATATACATATATATATATATATATATATATATATATATATGCAATAAATATCCACTAATGTGTTACAGATGAACCATTTTATTTTATATATGAAATTTAGTTATATGCAAACACTTTTTTTTGCCATCTTAACATAACACCTTTCTTCTTTTTCTTCTAGGTTTTAGGTAGCTTCTTGTGCTTCAAGTGAATTTTCATTTGTATTTAGACACTATGAAATCTGAGATAAGAATTTGAAAGTTTGTTTTATTCCCTGAAGAAACTCAAAACTTGTAAGCTCCCAGTTAGCAGGACTACACCCACCCCACTAAGTCACACCAGTTAGGGCTCTTACCTTTATGATGTAATTGATTTTTGTTGTATATGTTTTTTTTAACATATACATAAACTAAAATTGAAAATTCTTGATAGACAGACCAAGGGAGATGAAAAAGCAAAAAAAAAAAAAAAAAAGANGATAGACAGACCAAGGGAGATGAAAAAGCAAAAAAAAAAAAAAAAAAAGAGAGCGAGAGAGACAGATAGTGAAAAGACTGGCAAAATTAAAGAACACTATTCTATACTGAAATTAATTCATTTTATACTTTTTATATTTTAAGACTCCTTAAAAGATCTTTGTTTATTTATCTTTATAGGGGAAGGGAAGGAGAGAAGGAGAGAAATATCAATATATGGTTGGCTCTCATGAGTCCCGTGCTGGGAACTGGTGTGCAACCCAGGCATGTGCCATGACTGGGAATTGAACTTGGACCATGTGCTTTGCAGGCCTGCACTCAATCCACTGAGCGACACCAGCCAGGGCTGAATTTGATTTATTTTTATTGTTATTATCCCGATTCCTTGATTTATCGTAAAATTTAAATTAACTTACTTATTTATAATTTATCTTAATTTTTTAAAATTCATCTTCTATTTTAAGATTCATCTTAAACTTTACTTACTTATTTATGCAAGTATGGTTTAGGTTAATACAATTTAAGCAGCTATTATTTGAATTCTTACATTTCACATTATAAGCACCTTGTTTTCTTTTATCCTGTATTAATTCTTTCTTTCTACTCTGTTCTTTTCTTCATTTTTTTTCTGTATGAGCCCCTCTTTTGCACCAATGGCATTGCTGAATCTCAGTGGTGATCCTCACAGTAAAGATGTTCATAAATCTCTCTCTCACAGAGAGAGAAAGAACTTATGAATGGTTATTTATCCCAAATGCATTGCCTTGTTATGCCACTGTCACACTTTATTGTGTCACATTTGCTTAATAATAGAAATAGAATAAAATAACTGAACTCGAAAAAATAAAGTAATAGTTTATTAAAAGCTTGAAGTAGTGCAATTTTAATTGTACCTGAATAAACACAGTGAAAAGTTTTCTGAAGAGGTTATTAACAGCTTTGTCATTTAGTTAATATCAGATATTTTTCTTAAACTGCTGTCTGAGTAAGATCCTTATTACAGATCTTCCTCAGAGTACCAATTCTCTGGCATTCATATCACTTATCATTACAGTTTTAAAGCAATGTTAGCAAAGACCCCCCTAGGCTTTACAAACCTAGCAAAGGTGGGGAAGAATGGACTAAGAAGATAGAACTAACAGGCTCTGGGCTGCCACTACATATCCCACATCTGTAAAAAGGAGTTAGAATGGGTGTTCACTTTATAATAATTTAATAACAACATGTCTATATTTTATGCGCATTCGGTATGTATGTTATATTTTAGAGGAAAAAGTTGATGAAACAAATCCATATAAATTTTAACAAATTGACATTTAATGTGCCCAACTAACTTGGGAGGTGGCCCACGCTGACACAGATGAGTGCTTTTCACTTCTTTCACATCAAAGCCTGGAGCCTGGCCTTTTTTATCTACTTGAATTAAACCTGTTTTATAAAAAAATGAAATGAAAGTTTTTGTTAAATCAGTTAGAGTTTTTAAATTTTTTGGCAGCAATTTATAATTGTTCTTCTCTTCTTCTTCTAGGGGCTATTTCAACATAGAGACAATAATGAAATTGGTATTCAGTTGAGGAGAATGTTAGCATATTTAGTTACAACAGGACAGAGCAACGAACCAGGATTTTTAAATATCACTAGCCCAGGTAGATCTATGATTGTGTTACATATGAATTGACGGTCATCAAGTTCCAAGTGGTAACATCATTAGAATTTTCTGCTTACACTAAGAAGGTACTAAATGTGTATGTTGGCCTATTACTGATGTATGACTTTCTTGATTAAGTTTGTGTTACAAACAGTATTTCATTTAAAGTAATGAGAACACTTCAAAGGTGTTTTGTTCCTGTCATGCCACAAAACAAATTGGGACAATCACAGAGTGACATTTGTTGAACCGAAATGTTGTAACATTTATATTTGGGAGGTAAGTTAGCTTGAGTAACAAAATGTATGGCTTTCTTCCTTGTTTCAGGCATGAAGTGAGCTAATAATTTTTCTAAGCTTACACATTGGTAGTGTGTCAATTATTAAATTTTTGTGGAGTAAATAGAAAAAGTAAATTTTTGTATTTTTGAAGCATGCTTTGCTTTCTATAAAGAATACTAATTTTACAACTATGTCTCACACCTCAACTCTCATATCTACTCTATTATTTGTATTATTGATAAACATCTTTTTGATTTCCTTTACTTTTTTTTCTAATTTCCCTCCAGCCTTTCTGGATTTCACACATTTATAAATTCTTTGTGTGTTTCCCATTCTCCTGGCTGATTCGGTTTTCTTCTTCTGTTTGCCTCAATATATTGGGTCAAAAGAGTTAACTTTAAAATTTCCAAACTTCCAGCCATGAAAGCAAAAGGTAACAATTTTTGTCAAGTTATCGTACAATAAAATCCTACTTCATAACTTTAAATTGTTTGCATCTTATAGGAAAATTAGTATATGTATAATAAACATAGGAAACTTATTTCTTATTACTTTTATCTTAGAATATCCTTGAATTATAAGTTGATAGCTTTAGGTCAGATGACTCAGAGATTTACTCCGTGTAGTGCTCAAAACTTCTTCTTCTGTTACATTTACTATTCAAAGTAATTCTACTTTTCCTTACAAAAGAAAACCAAATTCTAATTGTACAGTTATTGGTGTTAAATCAAAGAATTAACATAAAACATCCATAATCAGGAATACCTACTTTACAGTACTCAATTTCCATGACTTTTCAAAATTGTTTGAGAAAATTTAGAAATGAAATATAGAACAGGAGAAGGGAATTTACAAAAATAGAATTAAACAGATAGAAGCTACACAAAAGTATAGGTTGTGGTGTGCTGCTTACTAACATGATGCTGTGTTTTGCACACAAATGCAGAGTCCAACTTCATGCATGTAAGGTAAGCATAGAGGGCAATGTGATTCTTATGGGGAAGGGGGGTTGTTAACTTTTCTTACAGCATTTATTTATTTATTTTTAGATAGGGCAGAAGGGAGGGAGTCAGAGAGGGAGAGAAATATCCACCTGTGCATTCCTCGTGTGCACTCCCTACTGGGGTCCTGGCCTGCAATGCAGGAATGCACCCTGCCCTGACTCAGAATCCAGAGGGTGACTCTCTTGATTCTCAGGCCAGCGCTCAATCCTCCGGGCCACACAACTAGGGCTTTTGTTCTCATCTTGTTTTAAATAAAAGAAGGTGTGGAAGTTTCTTTGAGGAAGTAAGAATTCCTTGTACCAGAATCTAAAATAAATGAAGAATTTGTTATATGGATCCTTTACATAGACTAGGTAGAATAAACATAATATAAATGTCTTCAGTTCCAAACTCACAGAAGAAATGAATAAAGATTACTTATGCTGGTTTTAGAGGTATGTTAAGACATTTAAGAAAAAAAAAACACTAAAAATGTTATAAACCACCTATACTTCCTCGACCCCTAAGTAACTTTTCCCAAGAGTATACTCCCATACAGTGGTACCTCAGTACTTATTGTTAATTCATTCTGGGACTCGTCCTCAATCGGAAAGCCAATGAGAACCAAGCAAGCAATGAGTGATAAGCATTTATGACTTAGGAGTTAAAATCAAGCACCAAGTGCTGAAATACATTTCTCATCTCAATGGAACAAGTACAGGGTTTGATATGTGCTCAAACACATCAGTCTACTGAGTCATGCCAGTCAGGTTTGACTGTATTTTGAAATAGGTACCATCACAGAGTATGTTTCAGTTACTATAGTGTAAGCACTATGTCAAACTTCACAGATTTCTGTATATTTCTATATAATTCAATCAGTACCACTTAATGGCTAAATAACATTCCATAAATGGGTGCTCTATCAGTCTCACCCCTTGAAGGCTTGAACTATTTTAGACTTTTTAGCTAATAATGAAGAGTGGCATTTTAGGTAGGGGTTAGACGCATTCCCTCATCTGTTTGTGAAAACCGTTGTATGACCAATTCACCCACCAAAGGAAAACCTTTTATTTACCTAGGAATATATTATATTATTACTCATTGAGTCTATCATAGAAGTATTTCCTCCAGATTTGGATCAGATTGATCATTTCTGAGCTAAGAATCAGATGAAATATTTGACTTACTTTTAAGGGCCAGGTGGACAGGACTGTCTTTCTGAACACTCACAGAGTGTGCAGAGTTCATTCTATTTACATACAGTAAGTTCAATGCATGTGATATGACTCCGCTTTGGACATCTCAGACTTTCGTAGTACCTGTGTAAGTGAGATAGATCTTAATTGCAATAATACATTAAAAACTACCCTGATTTGGCATACCTGTATAAAAGGATTATGGCTTCCACACTTGTCAGAATGACGAAGGACAGGTCTCTGCTTATACTTGGCTCTTTCATAATGTGGTTTTGGTTAAATGTACACAGGAAAGAGTGTGAATGAGGTAAGTGCCTAGAATTACATAAGGCACTTTGCATTGTTGAAAAGTGTAACTCCAGTCCATATGGTACATTTTTAAGTAAAGTGCATTTTCTAGGAATGACAGTAATTAATTAAAGTTATACCCAAACTTCAATTAGCTCAAATGATTACTGAAAAACCAAAAAGCAAAAAACTATTTTAGGCATGACCCTTCAGTGTTTTGTTGTTGTTGTTGTTGCTGTTTTTAAGTTTTCATTATGAAGTTTTAAAGAGAACATGCTGGAACCAACTTATGTCCCTCTTTTGAAAAAAGTGCTAGACACATGTTATTTCATTTTTGTAATATATGTGTAGTTGGGGATATGTGGAGCTTATTTGCTGCTGGGAAAAAAAAAAGCAGAGATAAACAGTGACGCTGGAGTGAAAACATTGGCTCTAGCAGAGTGCAGTCTGAAGATTTTTAGATAGATGCAAGCAGACACACGTGCCTGTATACTGTCCTGTATAACCTTTGTCTGTATACTGTCCTGAGATACATCATAGAGTGATTTCTGATATTGTAGAGAGGACCGGTGACGACTCAAGTTTTATAGTGGCAATAATTGCTTAACTAACGTTTACTTCCAGAGGTTGATTTGCAGCATTCCTTTCCATCCATTTCGGAGGAAACTGTGGCCTCCTCCCTAGTGCGTCTGTAGGGAAATTCATAGGGAGTCATTCCTGTTTTATATGTACCACTACCTCACTTCCTTGATCTTCTCAAAGAGAACTTAAAACTGTTCACACTGTGCTCCCTCCCAAATATCTAAGGAGCGGAGAAAGTTGGGCAGTGCGCTACCTAGAAAGAAACCGGGGTGGCACAGGGCAGGGAGCCACTACCTGCTTGACTGCCTATGGTAATTGCACAGGAATCGAATCCCTGGGTGCAGGTTATTTGGTTCCCCCAGCAATTGCTTCCTTGTCACGAAGGCAACACTTCCCTAACAGCCAGGCGGCCTGGGAGGTGGAGTGGAAGGTGAGTGAGTGTGAGGGAGAGTGGTTGGGGTTCCTGAGGGGTCAGCAGGAGCCATTCTTCCAATCCCGCCTTCAGGTTTTCCCAGAGCGCTGTTCTTCTCCGGAGTCCGGCCGGTAACGGGTGACCACAGTCACCAGAGCCGGCTGGGGTCCCGGGCCTCAGCACAAAGGGGCCTTGGATTAGGACACCCTGTGCGCCCCCGCAGCGGCCGCTCCGCTGCCACCCACCAGACCGTGGCCAGTGCCTCCCCTCTCCAGGGAGCCCTTGGTAACTCACTTCCCTGGGAACGGGGCCAGTGGGTTTGGAGCAGTAAGTCTAGGGATTTGAAGTCCCGAGTTTCCGCCTTTTCCACTTGCCATTTAACTTCGACCTTCTTTAACTGCGTTTTTCCGTCCTCGTTCATTTAGAGTGAAAAGGAAAAAGGGAAAAGGAAAAGTGTTTGCCATCACATTTTAAGTAAACTGCGTCTCCTGTCTTTTCCAAGTTATTCTTTTTTTTTAAATCGAGGTAACATTGATTAATAAGATACAGGTTCGATAATCAATTCCTACAATTTGATAATTCAGTTTCTGTATACGCTATTATGTGTTCATCCCTAAAGCCTGTTTTCTTCCATTGAAAGTTATTGGACTGATTAACTAGTGATTGCAAGGGTGTCAAACTCATTTCACCATGGCCACAGCAGCCTCGGGGCTGCTTTCAAAGGGCCCAAGGCAACTTTAGGACTGTGTAAACCTAACTAACTACTCTCCCACAGCTAAGAGTGTGCTTCACTAGGGATGGGTAAAGAACAAAGTGAAGGGTGGATACAGCAACATGGGGGGGGGGGGGCTTCTCTTTGCCACCTGTGACTTACTGAATGCCAGTATTGTTTTTGATGTCTAGGAACAGGAGGGGTGCCCTGGGGTCCGAACAGAAGTTAAATTCCCAGGAACTGTGAGTCTATAGAAGGGAAGATGATTGGCAAAGGAATTATTATGTTGCATTAAGCAGCCTGGTAAAGTATATTTCCAAAAGTGTATCTGCGGGCTTGTAAGTTGGAGGTGCTGAGGAGTATGATCTGGCCGAAGTGAAGAAACGAGGAATTAGCTATTCAAGGGAAAAGTCTGAGGATGAGAAGAAGTGTAGGAGAAGGTAGGCGTTGCTCCGCATGGCTGTGTTTTGAAGCAAGGCTCTAAAAAGCTGTGTGGTGCTAGCTGGGAAGGAAGAGAAGATTGTTTTCTCCACATTTTTTTAACTCTGGAATCCCTGGTGTATTTTCTGCACTGCAAGACTTGGTCTGTTTTGGAAGTGTTATAGAATACTTGTGCATACTGTTCAAAAAATATTTGTGTCACGTGCTGGAGAACAGCTCACTGAGACAAGCAGTTTCAGTAGGGTCTGTACTATGCTTGTGCAGGGTTTATAGGATCATATAGGAAAGGCAGGTACCTAATCCACATTTCTGTACAGATGCTTTCCCTAATCACCCTTGGCAGAAGACACCACTGCAATCACCACTGGAAATTATATACTTATGGATTTTCTTTTTAGTATCCATTCTTGCACCTTGGATTGTAAACTTCGTGATGGCAGAGTCTTTGTGTACCTTGTTTACTTCTGTAGCACTATGGTTGCCCTGGCCCTTGTGTTAGCCATATGTCACTATTTAAATTTGAACTAATTAAAATTAAATTAGATTAAAACTTTGTTCTGTTTGCAATAGGCACTGCACTACATCTGCTCATTCGGCACATTGACCAGTGCCTTCTGTTTCTATTTCAAATATTTCCATCAACTCAGAAACTTATTTTGGACAGTATTGTATTGGGACATTGAACAGTATTTGGTGTATGAAATGAATATTGGTTGAATAATGTGATCTGAACTCTGAAAGATGAAGACTGTTCTTGTTTAACAAAAAGAGGAAAGCAGTATGTATGTGCCTTTCTCTGTCCATTGGTATTGCCTTACTAAAACAGCCTACACCTAGGCTTAATGTTTCTATTTCTATAACGTCCGTAAGCAGTGCTACCTGGATAAATTTAGGGAAATGTTCCAAAATTGTATGATATAGGATGCTAAGAAATACCCTCATAATTCACATTTATATTTGCTTGGGGTTAATTTTATGCGAACTAGTAGCATTTGAGGAGAAACGTGTTTAATTCTGTTGTTATTATTGACCTTTGTTTGTCGTTATTATTATAGGTCTGTGGTTGCATTTGCAATATGAAGGTGTGTCTGACCAGTCTATTCTTTAAAATTTCACCATGGGCAAAACCATATAGACTAATGAATGTTGACAGTAAACTGTATAATCCTGTTCACAGTGTAAGTAATACAACAAAATTGTTTGAACAACCAAATGTCAGAATTGACTTAATAACATTAGTATAATTTTAGGACTGGGCATTACATATTAGATAAGAAAGCTATCATGTTACATTACATTAGTGAGGAAATTTTCTATCTTGTTTTAGGTCTTGCGTTTGTGCCTTGAGTAGAGTTTAAAAAAAAAAACGTGTTTTATTTCTTATGGTTCAGTAACGCATTTTAGAATATCTGTGTGCATCAGTTTTGTACTGATTTCTAAAGTTTTTCAGATTTGCAGTGTTTCCTTTCCTTAGTTTAGCAGTAAGTTCATTTGTGATATATGTGATTCATATTTGACTTCAAGATACTTGTGAAGAAGCTCCAACCTTTGGAGCAAATGTGATTGGCCAACCAATTTCGACTAATACCAGAGTTTTAAGGAAAAGCGGTGGATTGACAAAGACATCATTCTTACCCAGTACTACAGTTAATTCCACAGGCATTTACTGAGTGCCCCCCATGTGTCTGGGTGTAAGGATGTGGTATGAAAGCACGGTTTACTGATAGGTCTGAAACAGTTCATTCTTTAGAAGGCTAATATTTGACATTAGTTTCTGACCCAACATTTGGCAAAATTATTTCATTTCTGTTTCTTTTAGATTAACTAATAGGAATAATTTTTACTCTTGTAAGAGTGACTTTATGAAAATCCAAATATATATATTGTTTGTTATGTCATTTGAGGTTTTTCTTTATTAGCTTTGAAAAGGGGTAGTTACTAGTTACCTAAAGGGAATGGTGAACCTTGGATTGTGAGCTGTGTCAAATAACAGGTTTCTTATGGGTGGTTTAGAAAAGTTCTTTTGATTGTGTGTTATTATTGCCATTTGTGTTTAGTTAGGAGTAATTACAGTAGGCTTTTTTTAAATTGAGGGGCAAAATATTGACCATATTTCTATTGTAATTTTTACAGATTCAAGTATTCAAGGAGAAGCATTTAGATAATTTTTGTTTTACAAGATGTTCACAATCTGTATGGTCTTTCTTCTTCCGAGTCCTTCCATGTTCCTCTGTGCATCCTGTGTTGCAAGTGTCCCCAAGGTATTCTGCCTTTTCATTCCATCCCTTATATGAAGAATATCACAGTCTTGCAATGTATCCCTCAAAGTATGACAGTAATGGTGGGAGGTTCTTAATCATTCACATCATGTTAGTTACAAAAATGCATGTACTTGAGCCTGTCCCCAGATCTACACTGGACGTTGTATGGATCTGGGAGTCTGTGTTATTACAAGCATCCCAGGTGGTTGTGGTGCACACTTAAAGGCTGAGATCGCTTGCCTAATAGGGTAAAGAAATATACAGACCAATTGGCCCTGGCTTGTGTAGCTCAGTG
Source organism: Sturnira hondurensis (assembly GCF_014824575.4). Classification (NCBI taxonomy): domain Eukaryota; kingdom Metazoa; phylum Chordata; class Mammalia; order Chiroptera; family Phyllostomidae; genus Sturnira; species Sturnira hondurensis. The sequence goes on from NW_028086265.1 coordinate 105,826, forward strand.
GATTGAGCACGGGCCTGCGAACCAGACAATCGCGGTTCGATTCCCAGTCAGGGCACACGCCTGGGTTGCAGGCCAGTTCCCAGCAGGGGCCAGTTCCCAGCAGGGATGCACAAGAAGCAACCATACATTGATGTTTCTCTTCCTCTCTCCTTCCCTTCCCCTCTAAAGATAAATAAATAAAATATTAAAAAAAAAAGGAAATATACAGACCAATTGGACAGGTGCTGCCGAGTTCTGCTGTGCAGGGGAATCATGTGGAATGTTTTGAAAGTATAGGTGTCACAGAGAGGCACAGGTAATGAGGTTCCTGGTGATCACGTGCAAAGAATGAAAGGAGCACACAGAGTTTATAGCAGAAAGACAGAGAGTGCAGGTTCGTTAGGCAATAGTACACTCCACAGAGCATGGGAGGAGGTCAGCTGTGCACAGCCATTCACCTCGGGGGATGGCCGGATGCTGATTTTGTACAGTGGATTCTTCCCGGCTACTTTTATTGTGCATACTACTGGTGGTATTTTAAAGCTGGTCTGCATTTCTTCTCCCATTGTATTCCTTTATTGGCCCCTGGAGAAGGAGCTGCACAATGTTAATTTATTGTAGTGCTATTATAATGAAGTTGGGGTCATGTAGCATCTTCTGTGCATGCTCGGGTGTGTACATGAGTCACTATGATTCAACAGTTTACCAGCAAGGGGGACAGTTTGTCTTAGAACAAGGTCTCTGTCCTGTATCCATGTACTTTATCTCAGCCCCAGGGCACATTCAGAGTACTCTACTTCCTCACTACCCCCCACCTCATAGCTTCTGGTTGTTTAGGTCTGGAGAGGTTCTGAGATATTGCAGTTGTAACAAGCTCTCAAGTGATAAGTGATGCTTTATATCCACTGACCCCAGTTCGAGTTTGTTGCACAGTAATTGTTTGAGGTCTAGGGAAGAATGTAGTCCACAGTTAAAGAGACTTGGAGATTCCATTAAAGAGACTGTACTGGAAGAGTGCAGAGCAAGAGATCCAAAGTTTTTGGAATCTAGTCACCTTCCATAAATCAGAGTAGAGGAATGCTAGTGATTGTGGGAGGAGTGAGAAATGGGGTTACAGAGGAAGATCCACATGGGATTTAAACTTAGGCATTGCAGCCATAGCCATACCATTTAACTAAATCAGTGTTCCATTGAACTGTGTAGTGATCACTCACCTGATCTAGCCTAACAACATTCTAGTCACTTGGTGGCATGGGAAAATCATTTCAGCATGGCTAAATTGTTTTTTCCACTGCCCAGATTGATTTTCCTTCAAAAGGGTTTTTTGAGATTCTATTTAATCTTTGCTTCTTTTTGTTCTTCTGCCCAGTCCCCCAAATTTCTTCTTAAGCCTGGACATTTGGAGATCTTTTGGAGACATCATTCATCACCCACTGGGGAAGAAAGTTGATGTAGGGACAAAAAATGATAGTTCATCATCAATGAAATTCTGCACTTTTTATGTGTATTGGTTAGAGTAGAAGAGGAATGGAGATTTGGCTTGCTTTAGTGTTTCAGATTACACACTCTGAGTTCAATTCTAGGGAAAAAGTGAAAGAAAGAATAGTCAGATGGTCTCCAAGGGAAAAGTAAAACTGAAAATAACCTCACCGGCCTGATTTTAGGCACATATGTAACAAGATTATCCCTCTATATACCTGCACCAGGACAGGTTGCACCATAGTCTGTGTACCAAGTGGCAGTCACTGGGGTACACTAAAACCCCACACTATTCTTCTCAGAGTCCCACAGCTCAACATTCCTCTGTGTTTTCTGTGGCCTGTTTAATTTTCTTCCTTTCAAAGTTTTTGGACCACTCTAGAATTCTAGTGTGGTTCAGAAAAGGCACACTTTCCTAGCCTAACTTAGGGGAGGTCCCAAATTACTTGTTGACCCCTTTTCCCAGCCACTACTGACAGCTTCACTTTATAGACATAAGCTTTGCTCTGTCACTGTGTTAATTTTATAAACCTTAGTGTCTACTGCTATTGTAATGAGGTGTAGGCTTTAAAGGGGGCAGCCCAGAGTCCCCCCTCAAGCCTGTTTTGTGGCCTAAGAAAAGCAAAATCGGGGATTGAGACTCATTTTGCATATCAGGAATACGGGAGTGTCCTTCTGCCAGAAGTGGAGCCAGGAAGATACGTGTGACCTTGCCCCTTGATATGACTGGGAGGCAGCACGTTGGTTATAGCACTGAGGGTAGCCTTGCCTGCAGTGCAGTATGGATGGAAAATGAAGACAAATTCACAGGGACTCCAAAATCCTGTGGAGGAAAAGGGACAACAAGGCTACTCCTCAAGGCCAGAGGTCCTCAGATCTGCCTGGCCAACCTCTCCAGGGGAGAACGCCCTGACTTTTGCCTAGACAGGATTTTACTGGGTGTTTTATTGCACAGGAGTTCAGCTACAAGTTATAATGTTTGTCAGGCAGTAAACAGTAGATAGCATGTGAAGAGCCATTAGTGATTCTTCTAAACTAGGGTCTGTCACCTAAAAGGCTACAAAATTTGGGAAAACAAAACTCAATTTCTTCTCAGGACTTTATCATTTAACTAAGAGCACTCTTAGCAAAGCAGGGTCCGCAGGATTTTACGTACGCTTTCTCATGCCTAGTCACCTGGGCATCCTGCCATTCTCGCACAGGGCTGCACTACCCTCGGTCATTGTTTTCAGGCTTATGCCAGGAAAAGGAGACAGAGAGCCAAGGAATGCTCAGAGATTTCTCCGAGACACACTGAGGACACAGGCTTCATCAAAGCTGGGGAGTGAGGGTCCAAAAACCCTTTCCTCCATACCTCCCAAGTTCTGTGGGTCCTCCACATGATCATGCCGGCCTTAGGTGGTTCCGCCCTTGGAGAATGTGACCCATCACTGGCCAACTGATCAAGCATTGGAGGCCAGTTATGGAAAAAGGAGTCCAAGAGGCACTCTTGCCAGGGAGATAAGCTGTGTCTCCTTAGTGGCTCACAGCCAGGAGGTCACTCACTCAGCCTTATTTATGGGGGGGTTGAAGCTCCTGAAACCAAGCAGGGTGGTTTCCAACATAACACCAGTCTGAGTGATTGGAGATGGATGGCACAGTGCCATGTGGCCACACCTGTCCACAGTTACTAGGGAAGCCAAGGAAGGTGGAGAATAGGGGAATGCTAGTGATTGTGGAGGAGTAAGAAATGGGGTTACATAGGAAGATCCACATGGGATGTAAACCTAGGCATTGCAGCCATAGTGGGGGGTGGCTTATCCACTTAGGTTTGGAACGTGGGGGCGAGGTACTCTTGACCACACAGCTTAGGAAGCAGGAGAGCAAGATGTAGCCGCCATGTGGAATGCTGTCTTAAGGGTTTGAAAGGATGCACAAGGGTTCCCTGGCTGGCCATGAGGAGGCAGTTTTGTAGTTAGAACAGGAGCCTTGCTGATGTACAGACATCTGTTTTCTTTCCCTGAGATAGGGTTTCCCTGACTGGCCTGGTTTTTAGCAAGGGAGGCCCATTATGTGCGTGTGTGTGTGTGTGTGTGTGTGTGTGTGTGTGTGTGTGTGTGTGTGTTTGTTTACAGGGGTTTTATAGGGACATTGGGATTTAATGGTGACATTCTGCCATCTAAACCTGTGTAACTTTGGAGTGAGTAGTTCCTTTCCTTTGTACCAAAGTCTGGCACTGAGAGGTACAATTCCTTCTTGGAGGTGGCAGGCAAAAACGAAATCTGAATAATAAGGTTCCCCTGGGGGGTAGGGGCTTTATTTGTGTAACACTCTTAGTTGAAAATGCTAGACGTTTAGAAGTCTCGAATAATTAAATATAGAAAATCTTAGACTAGTGGAATCAGCGCACTGATTTGTGGTATTTGCCCTCATTCTCAGGAGCAAGAAAATGAACAACAGATCATTTAGATAACACTTATAAACAGATAATAGGACTTTCAGCATGGTTTCTCAACCTCAGCAATATTGACATTTTGGACCACATACCTCTCTATTTCATGGGATTGACCTGTGCAACATAGGATATTTAGCAGCATCCCCAGCCTTTACAAACTAATGAAGCAACCTTCCTTATTTATGAGAACCAGGAATATGTTCAGAATGTTTCTGCATGTCCAAAGTGCCTTAGCACTTCTGTCTTATGTCATTAAGCCTTAATCCTTTGAGAATTTCCATTAAAGAGTTAATGCCTGGAGTGGCCCTGCTATAAGTCTTTAGGCCAGACTGTTTGAAGTATTAACTTATTCTTATTTGTCATAGGAATTCCTAGAATGTGCAAATGGGATAACCACGCTCAACTAAACAACATTCTGGATGGGTCTCAACATGACGGGGGATTACACATAAGTTCTCTTTATGTGAAAAGCAATCATTAAGGTACTATGTTCTAAATAGCATGAAAGGGCAATGTTTAGATTTCTGGTTTAGTACCCAGTCTTTGATGGGGGAAGAATATCATTCATTCCTCCATGAAAGAACGGTCCTTCTTGGGAAAATTGAATCAAAAAGCATTTTATTTTTTTAAAGTGTTCCTTTCTAAGATCCATTAAATTTTTTCTAAGGCCACAGTAGTTGTTAAGACATTTAATAAAAATGTTTTTTTCTAACATTCCCTAAGAGTCAAGAAGCAGGTATAAGCATAATCACTTCTGTGAAATTAGAGAAAATTGAGATTTTTTGTATATATTTCCAGGCTTTTGACTTTATTTGTACTGAACAAGTGCAGGAAATTGTTTCTCAGACCTGATTTTTGCCTCCAGGCTACTGATATGCAGGCTTCAGTACATTCAAATGAGTAGCACTGGTTTATTAACCCCAGAATATTCCTTTTTTTAAAAAATGAAAAAAAAATGTTTCATTGTTCTTACTAAATTAGAGTATATTTGCTTTTTGGCTTTTGCAAAGAGAGAATTGTGTTTAAATTGACTGGGAAATTGAAATGAGTTTATATTATTCTGAATTAGTGTTCAGGGGTTTAATAGTAAAGATGGAATTTTACATTTTTCCCCCGTTATGTTGACAGTTGCATTTTTTATGCTGTCAGGACTGGATATGTTGGATTCCTTAGATGTGAACACAGAGGATGTAATAAAGTGGATTTACTCCCCTCAGGTCCTTTCCAGAGAAGTCAGTGAGTGAGTTGTTGGCATTTTATTTTTAGTGTGGCTAGTTATAGCTGGTGTACCTGTGTACTGGATTAGCATATCATTGCTTTTATTCATAAACCACTAATATGTATTATCCATGTATATTTTTCTCCTAATGGAACAATCCCATTCTGTTCAAATACTACACTTAGCAAGTCTAATCTGTAATCTTTCGGAGAACAATTTAGAATTGGCCGGGGTCAAAAGATACACAATTGCTGCATCATCCTGTGTTATCTACTTTCACATTGATGACTGCTTATTGCTTGCTTGTATTCGATTTATGTTTGAGTAGTTTTGTAGCATTTTCTCTTTTTTGTGTGTCTTCACCAAAAACCTCTTTGTTATGAAAAAGTTTCATTTCAGTCTCCTGATCATCTTCCCTCGAATGTTTCCCTCGTATTTCTTCCATGATTTCTTTTTAGCTCGTTCTTACTCTTAAGTCATTATCATACTTCTTAAGACATTACAGATTTTGCTCAATAAAATAAATTCTCAAAATTTAGAAAATACCTAAATTGCACTGGTGACACTTCCCCTTGCAGCCCACACTCCATGAACCGAGCTCCACCACCCAGAATGAAATCAGAGGTTACCTTTTTTATCAGACATTACCATATCTGTCTTTTAAGACTCAGCATTTATATATGAACAGTGCCGTTCATTGTTTGGAGTGGTCATGAATAAATCTCACCTAGATGAACTTTTCAACAATTAGCTAAGCCTTCATTTAGAAAGAAAGAGTTTTGATCTGTTGGACATAGCTTATGGCTTTGTAGTTGGTTGTGGGTGCGCCTTTGCCAGCAACTCTCCCCCGTCCACCAGGGTTGGAATGTCTTCCCTCCTATCTACTAATACATAATCTCCCTGGGAAGAGGAGGTGGCCAGTGTCTCAGAGGAGAAAGGTCAAGAGCCCGTTCTTCGTCGGTGGGTTTTATTGGGTTGTAATACACAGGAATACAGGAGGTAAGGATCAAACAGTAAATGACATTTCACAAGGATCTGAGGGGTTTGTCTGAGTAAGTCTGTCAGGAAAGGGTGTTGCAGAAACTTTGGGAGACACACTCATTTTCTGCTGGAACCCTTAACATATGAGTGAAAGGAATCTTAGCAAAGCTGCCTTCACAGGACTTTTAGGAATTGTTCTGTATGCCCAATGACTCGGGATCCCACTCTAGCTGGCTAGAGGCTGCATGGCCTCCCACATCACAGGTTTTCAGGCTTAAGTGGCTTAGAGCCAGGAGGAGCTTTTTCCAGAGAGCATGGGGACTTGGGCTATGTCACAATAGCTGGGGGCTGAAGGTCCATTGCTCCCTCTTTGTCTCAGCCCCCTGAGCCCTTCCATTATGGCCTCCCAAGTGATCATGCCTGCCTTAGGTTGCCCCTGCTGTGAGGGGTCATTGACTATCCGACCATGCATTGGGGGTAGGAGGATGAAGCAGAGCCAAGCTTTGTCTCCTTGAGGCTTGCATTTTGGAGGTTGCTCACACAGTCTTAGCCATGGGGAGCAGTTACAACTCGCAAAACCAGGCAGAGCGGTTACCAACACGTTGTTGTTATTGAAATTCCCACTGTCGGTTACTATGTGACTTAAAAAATCTGTGCCTGTGGATGAATACTTGTTCAAAGTGAGCATTTTTCCCTGCCCGATGTGTCACAGTGCATTGAGTGCCAGGCTGGGAAGTGAAGCATTGCTGGTAACATTATGGTTGGGGTGCAGGCCTGGGTTGTGGGCAAGGTCCCCAGGTGAGGCATGCTAGAGGCAACCAATGGATGTGACTCGGTGTCTCTCTACCTGCCTGTTCCCTCCCTTTCCTTCTCTCAACAAACAAATAAATAAACAAATAAATAGCATTTGAAGTAGGTCTTCCAGAACTCAATACATGAATATCTAGTCACTTTTCACCAGATACGTGAAGCAGCATATGTGATAAATTGCTCAGTCCTTGAGACTCTGATATGTTGGCGAGTAGGATTTACTGAATGTTCTGCTGAGAGTACTTGGCTGAATATGTGCAGAAGGGCTTTGTTAAACTACAAGATATGGTCCTTATTCTCAAGGAGCTTATGGGTGATTATAGCAACCTGCAAGTAGAGGTAGTTTGTGTTTTCCCTTTGACCAGGAGTTTTCTTTATCTACTAGCTTAAGTGGAAGTGTGAGATTTTGTTTTTTAAGTTGGATATTAGACAGATATAAAGGTACTATTAGAGATTCTGACTTTTGTATCTATACAAAAAATGTATGCCCTGGTTAAATTTTACACTGTAGTATCTTAAAGAAATATATCTCACACAGTGCATGTAGGAAATTTTACAGTGTTTTACAGAAAATCTCTTCTGCTGTTCGTAAAATATATGTTTTATTTCATTTAGAAAAAAGTATTAATATTCAGACCCCCCCAAATAAAGTAGCCATTGTTTATGTAGAAAAGTATGGACTGCATTCTTAGTCAGGGCACTCATACTATGGGTTCCAATTAGCCGAATATACACTGGATACTTCCCATGCTCTACTTTTGTGTTCTCTTATATTATTTGTCTGGTTTTAAGGAGTGTTTGCTGGCTCTAATTGAGCTGTGTTTTTGTTTGTCTTTATTATGTTTTTATTCCTCCCTACTATTATATTAGTTAAAATGAATTTTACTATCCTTTAATATCCATATTGTTTTGAATAGCTGCTTCCTTTTCTTGTTGTTTGATCTTTTGTTGTGAGAGATTTGCTGACTCTTGTAACTTTCATATTATCCATACTAACTGCGTTTGCTACATAGTCACTAGAGTGGCTAAAATGAAGAATTTGGGGGCAAATGTGTGGATAAGAATGTAGGACAACTGAAACTGTCATACAGTGCTGAAGGAACTTTATAATCATCATTTATAACTACCATCTGACAGCATTTACTAAAGTTGAACATAAGGTACATTCTTTGACCCAGCAGTTCCTGCCCCTAGGACATAGTCAAAAGATACTCCACTAGACTGTCCATTGCAGTACTTTTTTCAAGAACACAAAAGTAGGGGCTACCCAAACTCCTCATCATTGGTGTAATTGGTAAAGGATGTATTACAATAGTTATGTAATGGTATACTGTGCAGTAGAAGGAAAGAAGGTTTTAACACTGCATGCAAAATTTGAATGAATGATACAAATGTGTTTTGAGAGGAAAATAGGCATAATACCTTATTCCAGTGATATAAAACACAAAAAATAGGCAAAAGCAATCTCACCTTTTAAGGAGTGTCCAGAAGGAAGTAGGAGGTGCTTCTTGTTGCTGTCTTGTGCTATACCTAGAGCTGTGTGCTGGTTTTGCAGAATAGTTTACAGTACTTTGTACTAGTTCATTGAGCTCTCTCATGATCACAGGTGCACTTTTCTGATACATACCATAATTGATGAAGGTGTTTAAACTTTTTAAAATTATGGCTGGTACTCACCATCTCTCTTGAAACCATTCAGAATTCTGTTCTGCATTGTAGTGTCATCTCCATGGACTTCATTGATTCAATGCCCACTGCAAGTTTTTGAAAAATTAGTTCTGCTTAGCTGTTGCTTAAAATGATTTTGCTTATGCATTAATTGTAAACTTCTGGAGGACTGAAAATGTGTTTGTTTGAGTTAGGTTTGTTGTTCCTCTGAGTGCATAAAACATTGCTGCGTATCAGCAGTTGATGGATTTTTAAGTCATTTGTACGTTCTTTACCTTTGCTATTCCTCTCTCCTGTATTTTCACATATAGCCTAGAGCATTCTCCAGGACCCCCAATATCTTCTCATTGGTAAGGCATGTGCAGACTGAGGGGAATGTGATTTCTGTGACTCATAGGTCTGTATTTGTCCTACTTTGTGATAGCATATAAATTTAAAAACTTAGCAGGTTGCCCAAAAAGTCTGTTGATTTTTCATGCACAGTAAAAGACACATTTTTCATTTTCACCAATAAAATGAAATAATGTTGATGTCAAGTAATGTCTGAATTTGATCACTGTCAACCTTGACTGATGTGCCTGACTGTATAACATCTGTCCAGTGAGAAATCTCTAGCACAAAATTTACAAACCACTTTTGATACCTCCAGTGTCAGAGAATCTTCTGCATGCTCTGCACAAGTCCTTTACAGCATTTCAGTTGTGTTTTTCACCTGCCTTGAAATGATACAGCCTTAAATGCTGAAAATGTTGCATATGTTCTTCCATCTTTAATATTAAAATGGCCACACAAAAAATCACCAGGTGTGATGTGTGTGCTCTTTTTAATAGACACTGATGTGACAGCTGTCACAATATAACCTAACAGAATTGTTGCACATGAAGTTAAAGAGAGCTAAGTGCAATGAGAACCATCTTACAGACACACAGAAGAAAAGAAACAGCAAAGGAATTTTTGGTCAACACAGGCAGTTGTTATATGAAACACATAAATGAAAATTTTAAGACATTTTACTAAGTAACTATTTTAAAAATTGGTAATCAAGGAAAAAAGCAAATGACAGAGTTGGAAGGGATTGTGGTAATATATGTAATAGACAAAATAGTAACATTGTATTATCTGCCACACATCTGTTTACACTGAAGAATTCTTAAAAACTAAGAATAACATGATAAATCCCTTCAGAAAATGAGAACATGTAGGAATAGGTAATTCACTAAAGCATTATAGATAGTTAAGAAATTCATAAAAAGTCGAATTGCCTTATTAGAAATCAAGGAAATGTAATAGAAGCACTGCTGTTATGTTATATTTCACCTAACATGTCAATTTAGCAAAAAGTTTTACAAGTTGGCAGGAATGTGAGGGAAAGAGCACTTTGTACTTTTGGTAGAAGTGAAAATTACTACAGCGTTTCTTTTGCAGGTCATTTTGCAGTACAATTTTCACTCAGTCTGGCGTATTCTTTTTTTTCCAAATTTTCAATTTAATTATTTTTCAAGTACAGTTTTCTGTCTATTACTACCATCCCATCCCACCCTCCATCCTCCCCCCTCCCTCCCATTTCCACTCTTCTCAGTTGTTATCCATGTATCATTTATATAAATTCCTCTAAATCCCTCCCTTATTTCCCCTGAAATTACCTCCCCTCTCGCCTCTGGTCACTGTCAGCCTGTTCTCTATTTCAGTGTCTTTGGTTATATTTTGCTTGCTTGTTTGTTTTGTTGTTTAGCTTCCTGTTAGAGTTGAGATCATATGGTATTTGCCCTTCAACACCTGGCTTATTTCACTCAGCATAATGCTTTCCAGTTCCATCCATGTTGTTGCAAAAGGTAGGAGCTCCTTCTTTCTTTCTGCAGCATAAAATTCCATTGTGTATATGTACCATAGTTTTTTGATTCATTCATTTACTGACAGGCACCTAGGTTGCTTCCAACTCTTGGCTATTGTAAATTGTGCTGCTATGAACATTGGGTTGCATAGGTTCTGACATATTCTTAAGCGAATTGAAAAATGGCACCACAGGTCATTTTGACCCAGAAGCACAGAATACGACTTTATTTGGAATAAGGGTCTTTGCAGTATAGTTATGGTAATAACGATCTTGAGATTAATCACTGGTGTCCTTATAAGAGAAAGGAGAGGGAGATTTGAGGCACAGAAGACAGGCAGAGAGGTAAGGGAGGTATGAAATGGAGCTCCCACCAAGCTCCAGAAAGACCAACTCTGCCAACACCTTGATTTTAGACTTCTGGGCTCCAGAATGGGGAGAGAATGAATTTCTGTTGTTTGCAAGCCATTAGGTTTCTGGTACTTTGTTCCTAAGCTTGCCGGATGATACATGTGCACCAAAATATATGTAGAAGAATATCTAGGCCTGATTTATTCCCATAATGAAGTAAAAGCATAAAAAACATGCACCAAAAGTGAAACAGTCAAACTCTGGTCTAGTAAAGAAAACTCTGTGGTGGTAAAGTGGTTGAGGTAGATCTGCATATATACTGACATGATCTGCATATGTGCTGACATGAGACTGTTCATTATACATGGTTACATGATAAAGGCCAACATATGCAGAGGCACATTTTGTTTCCATAAATAGTAATTTTAAGTGTATAGAAAGAACTCTGAAAGGATACATTGAAAAAATGTACATGGGAAAATAGATGAAGCAGAAGAGGATGCAAGAATAAGATACTTTAATTTTATTCTATATATCTGCATTGTTTGAATATTTCCAACAAATGTGTTTCCATATTTAAAAATTCAAGTTAAAAAGTCAGCTTAACTTCTCCTAAAAACAATGAACAAATAATCATCCTTTTAAACAATATTTAAGAAACATAAAGAATCATGAATATACAGAATATAAGCAAAGAAAAATAAACGATATTTATGTAAACCAGTACACAAATATTGGTGTTTTGCTCATGTCAGAAACAATGTACCTTATTTAATATTTTACCACTTTCAAACGCATTGTCAAATACTTGGTTAAATTATTTCTTCCCGTGATCTGCATTTCCGAAGAGAGGAAAATGAGAAGTAATGTGATTTAAGAGACCTGACCCAAGGCCACACAGCTTAAGTGGCACAACTGGACTGAAACCTCAGGCTTCTGACTCAGAAGTCCTAGTGTTTGCTTTACTGAAGTATGTACATCCATCACGTCCATTGTGGAGACTGTTGTGTGTGAAATGTAAATACATTGTGAATAATTAATTGGACTGCACCATGGCCTTTCACTTAACTCCAGAGTGGTAAAGATCAGTGTGTGATCAGACCTTCATCATCAATCTCTGCAAATATTGAAGAATCACAAGGAATCAAGGTGGAAATTATGTACTCCCTACTCTCAGCAAGAGCACAACCAGAGAATTTTAGAACTAGAAAGAGCAGGGACTATTACATTGTAGTCCATCATTTTACAAAAGACAATATTAAGGTTCAGAGAGATGAATCATTGGTTGCCAATAATATAGCTAGGTGGGGATGGAAGCAATTTCATTACTGCTATCTGTTGTTTACTAGATCTCCTAAAATATTAGGATTTAGTGTTTGAGAATGTAGATAAGGTGGTTTAATATTAAAAGTTAACATGCTGAATGATTTTAGCTTCCCTAGACTCTTAGTCCAATTACTGCCTGTTAAAAATAATATGTTTAAAGTGTAAGCAGTTTACTGTGGCTGAATGGAACATGTTTCAAGTTTAACAGATTGTGGAGCACCTCTTTTGGAAGCAGTATGATCAAGAACTGTTTGCAGAGATCTCCAATGGTTTGGTTTCTATTCTCAACTATCCCTAGTCATGTTGTTAGTGAAAAAAGTGGGGTTCAGCTGACTACCATCAAATACAGGCATAGGAGTAAGGTTGTTTGGGAAGGAAAAAGGTCTTGAATAAAATGTTGCCCAACTTGGGGAAATGAGGGACTTCTGCAAAGCATAGACAAAAACTATTTCTCCCTTAAGGGGCTGAAACCAAAAATCAGGCCCCAGAATTCCACTTTATCCTTATCTGTCTGTTCTCCTGGAACCCAAGCCTGCTAAAGGGACAGTCTTCCTTCTTCGGGCTCCCTCCGTGGAATTGGGATGGTCTAGAGCTGCAGCTCTCCATGCTGGAGGGGCAGGACCTTGGCCAACTTCTGCACCTGGTAGTGCAGGGGCTGCCTCTGTGGGTTCCAGACAGAGAGCAGCAAGTCTTCGCCCTCCCTTTCTTAAATCTCCTGGAGGCTTGCCCCTTGGTGAGCTCTGCAGCTAAACCTTACTTTTTTCAGATTAGATGGGAAGGCCAGCACTGCTCCCTACCATTGTGTTAACATTTAGTTACACATGCTGGTTTGACCTGTGGTTTATTCCTTAACTGAGGAACCGGAAGCAGATAGGAGGGATTTCCCCTTCATCACACTCTACCTTGTGCAGACTCCATGCAAGGTACCCTGCCCGCAGCACCTCTGGCGAGGTTGGAGTAATCTGTTCTCAAATGCTGCCCTACATTGGTTACTGGGCCAGCGTGACTCTTGTTACCCTTTACCCAGGGTCACAGCCTTTCCTGTGCTGTTTTGGGACCCTCCCTCTTGCTCAGCCATCTGACAATGTCTCCCTGTGTCCATGAGTGTGTTGGGCCACACCACAAATCTCTAAAATGAAATTCTCAGTTTACTGTGTTGTTAGAAGAAACGCTGTTAAATATCTAACTTCTATGAAAAAATTCTTCCAGCTGCCTTTTCCAACTTTAGTCTAATAGGTTCAATTCTAAAAGTATTCTGTGAAATTTAGAAAATGTTGTTAAAAACATTTTTTGGTTATAGAATTTCACATTTTCCTTGTCTTTATCTCTTTGGACATCCTAGAATATGTTGTATAAGTGGTGAACTTTTACTAGCAAATCTCATGTATTTTTTTTAAATATTGTATTGATTGTGCTATTACACTTATCCCAGTTTCCTAACCTTTTCCTGATACCCTCTTCTCAGTACTTCAATTCTCTGCAGTAGTCCGAGCTCTGATTTTATGTCCTTGGGTCGTGCTTGTGCAGTATTTGGCTTCTCCATTCATTATACTGTTTTTAACAGCGGCCTGTCTACTTTGTACCTGCAAAATATGCACTTTGATCCCCACACCTTTTCCTCAATTGTCCCCCTTTCCTTCTGAACCCATTCACGTGATCTCCAGTTTGCTTTCTAAAGTAATGCGGATTTTGACAATATATTGCTATGTCTTACATATTATATATCACAATGTAAGATAAACTTCTTCCACATCACAAAATATTCTTGTTTGTGTTAATGGCTGTACCATGGTGGAGATGCATCCACCAAATTAGCATTTCTCAATTTTCTGTATCACACAAGGATTATTTTCTCTTCCAAAATGTGATTTCCCAGGCAAAACTTGTAGGTTATTTATGGGAGCCTTTGTTAGAGCCCAAGAGAAATCTGTATTTTTTTCATACTGTTCAATTGAGTCTGTTAGGCTGTCAGAACTCTTCCAGGGTTCTGTTTGTTTGTTTGTTTGTTTGTTTGCTTGGTTATTTGGTATTTGTCTGTTTCCTGTTACTGATTAGGAATGCCAGGTGGTTCTGTGTAATAATCTCCAAAGAAATTTATACTATACCCTGACTATGCATCCAGTTGTAAATTTGGAATGAATGTCAAGTTTCTATGAAACAGATGGTTAGTAACAAAAAAGGATCTAGTGTCCTAACTTGTTATCCAGTATCTTATTTTGTGTATTTTGTTCTGGACTTTGATGAAAAGCACCGTTTGCTTAATTCTAAACATAATGCACATATTTTGGTATTTTTTCCTCTGGACTATATCCATTCCATGGTGTTGTTGCATACTTATGCCTAATTATTACTTTAATGCAGTATAATCTTCCTCTTGAGTAGATCCATTATGTTATATTTAATCCATCCCACAGTTCCTGTGTGGCACAGAGTCGGAATTGGGAACAACTCACTTGTTGGAGAGTTCTAAATTGGTTTAAATTTAAGGATTCCTAGTATGGAAACCAAGTAAGGTTTCCAAGAGTGTACAGAAACTCAATGTGTAATCTGTTCTGTGTATTTCAGGGTATATGAAGCTGAATAGAGCACAGTACCTGATCAGAAGAATAGAGGAGTGGCTGGAGCTCTGGGTTGGTCAGGCCTGAATTGGCCTGAGGCAATCATGAGTAGGTTCAGACCAAGATGGTGGTGCAGGCGGTTCATCTTGAGTCGGATGCTTTCCTAGTTTGTCTCAACTGTGCTCTTGAGCACAGAGAAGGAGGAGGTGATGGGACTGTTAATAGGAGAGATGAATGATGGCACAAAGAATGACTCTAATTCTACTTGTGGCAGAACTAAAATACACACCATTGCTGAAAAAGTGGACATTGTTCATATTCATTCGGTCATCATCTTGAAACGATCTGATAAGAGGAAGGATCGAGTTGAAATTTCTCCAGGGCAGCTATCTGCAGCCTCATCAGAGGCAGAGAGGGTCCCTGAACTGACAGGTCGCCCCTTGAGAATAGTGGGCTGGTATCATTCCCATCCTATATAAGTGTTTGTCCTTCAAATGTTGATATTCACACACAAGCCATGCACCAGATGATGGGTCAACACTTTGTAGGACTTATTTTCTCCTGTTTCTTAGAAGATAAAAGCACGAAAACTGGCAAGATACTCTACACTTGCTTTGGTCTATTCCGGCTCAAAAGAATTCAGAGTATGTGGAAATGGAAATTCCAATCCATATTGTACCTCATGAATCCATTGGTAAACTGTGCTTTGAAACAGCAGTTGATCTGCCCAAGATCCTGTGCCAAGAGGATCAGGATGCATATAGAAGGATTCACAATCTTACCCCTCTGGACTCAGTAACCAGGATCCATAATGGCGCAGTGTTCACCAAGAATCTGTGCAGTCAGATGTCAGCAGTCAGTGGGTCTCTCCTGCAGTGGTTGGAGGACAGACTGGAGCAAAACCAACAGCAGTTACAGCAGTTGCAACAAGAAAAGGAAGAGCTTATGCAAGAACTTTCTTCTCTAGAAAAAGGCTCTAGAACGAAGTGGGAGAGAAAATGGGGGAATGGAAAGGATCCATGTATAAAATTAAGTAAGCTCCCTCAGTTTTGAAGAAAAAGTTGTAAGTACTCACCTTACCTGATTTCAAGACTTACTGGAGCAATCAAAATGGCATAGTATATAACCACCTGGTTTTTGACAGAGGGACAAAAGCAATTCAACGGAGGAAGTATAGTCTGTTCAACAAGTGGTGCTGGAGTAACCAGACACACAAAGGCAAGAAAACAAACTTTGGCATAAAATGCACACCTTATATAAACATTTAACTCAAAATGTGTCACAGACTTAGATGTAAGATGTAAAAGTGTAAAATAATTAGAAAAAGCACTGTCCTCGTAAGGTCTGGCTGGGTGGATTGAGTGCTGGCCTGTGAAACAAAAAGCTGCCAGTTTGATTCCCAGTCAGGGCACATTCCTGGGTTGCCAGCCAGGATCCCCAGTTATGGCATGCGAGAGACAGCTTATCAATGTATAGTTCACACATAGATGTTTCTTTCCCTCTCCATTCTACCCTGGAATAAATAAAGAGATAGATGATAGATAGATAAATAGATAGATAAAGAATTAATACATAAGAGCTTTAATAAAAAGTTACAAAAGTCTTACAAATAAAATCATAGAAAAAGTTTTATTTTCTTGGGCTAGGCAACAGGTTATCAGCCCTCACCCCAAGGCCCAGTCCAAAAAGGAAAAGGTGACATATTGGACTTCATCAAAATGAAAAACGGCCCTACCAAAAATTTTAGAGGAATAAATTAGTGAGAGAATTATTTGCAAACAATATGTCTGAACAATGTAGAATATGACCCAGGAAAACCAACAGTACAATTAGAAAGTGGGCAAAGTACCTAAATAAATATGTCACTTAAAGTGTTACAAGTAAGCACAAGAAGAGGTGTAAGTTAAATACACCCATCCTATATGACCTGAAAGTTTAATTCCTAGACATTTATCACTGATAGGTGAAAACCTGTGTGGGCAAGAAAACTGGTACATGCATTAGGGAAGTTGTTCAGAGCACTTCTAGTGGAAAGAAATGATCTCAGTCAGAAAGTGGAAGCCTTGAAAGAGCTGGGTCCTGTGAAAGCAGCAGATGTAGATTTAGCAACAACCGGGATTAGGCCTGTACTACTGTTGATTCTCAGATAGACTTGAAGCCCTCCTCCAGAGGGGCTCTAGGAATCTGCCTGCAGCATGAGACCAAGGGAGGAAATGAAACCAAATGCAGTTCCATAGATCCTTTCCACACGATCTCTCTGGGTATTGATTCAATTGATGTAGTGACGAGTGCTTCATGTATTGAGACATGCTTTGTATATAAGTTTTCCATAGCATTTAGAAGAGGTTTTCTGATGAAAGGTTTCTACTTCTGCATTTCCTTAGAACTATTGAACTGCGTGGTACACGGAAGTGCTTAGCCCTCTTGGGATGTTTGATGTATACATTTGTACAGTTGTATTTCCTATCTGCCTTCTCTTCCCCTTCATCAAAACATCTACTTGCTGCCTTATGGTTTTAGTATTATCGCTTAGTGTGTTCATTGCCTTATGTCTGGGTCTTGCACCTAATTAAAATTAAACTTAGAGTTGTTCTAACGATGCCCCCTATGTGAAAACTAAGACTAATTCAAACTCTCTAGTCCAGTAACAAAAGAACAAGCCATACAAAAATGATTAGTTTAGTTTATTGGATCATTTTAATGCCATCTAAAATTAAGACAGGTATGGGATATGAAACAAGCATAGTATGTTGGATTCATATTGGCTTTTTGATAATATGTTTAACACTTGACAAATTGAGATTACTGACAAGTCTCAAAGTAGGGGCAGCTTATAAAGATGCCATTTGTGAAGAAACTGGGGTTTGCCAGCAGGTCAGTGGACAAGTAGGCTGAATATTCACGTGTCTCAAAACATCTTACTGCTTTAGGTTGTGTTAGATAGACATCTAAGAAAAAAAATCAGTAACGGGGCTCTGCATGTATATTGGGCAAATTTCCTAACATGGTGATTTCATTCCTTAACTTCTTTCAATGCCTAAAAGCTACATTTTTTATTCAGTGTTCCTCTCACATTTAAACAATCTAAAATTGGTTAAAGATGCAAAATTATCTACTAGGGAAAAGAGCCAAGAATCTAAGTAAAGTATAAACTTCCATGATAATCAACAGTCCAGACAGAAGAGGAAGTGTACGTGAAATCTGACTAAATACTTTGCCAACATTAGCAGAATCAAAACATCCCACCCCCACAACAATCTTTTATGGCTGCATCCCTTAGCTAGCAAATGAAATTTGGGGCCCAACTCTGTGTAGAAATGAGGATACATATGAGAGATACAATTCAATTTGGAATTAATCCTAGTTATCAGATAGTACTAGGACCCAGCTGCTGCTAAGGGAGTGTAACATTTTACAAAGATAGTTCCATGGCACATCACACTTGTTTGTCATTTGTTTTGTGTGGAAGGTAAATCTTGGATTGAGTGCAATGTGGTTGACAAAACTTGTTCTATTCTTTTGATTGTACTGGATGTATTAGAAAATATTGTGTGAAATAAGACATTGAAGGAATCTAGCCTCTTTGAGGAGCTTTTGCTTTCTCCTTACCAGTTGGAGAAAGGCGGGGTTGGGTGGGGACCTGGTGAAAAGCATTCCCTTCGAAATGACCTGGAGCATGCCCAGTATCCACTGTATTCTTAAGTGGAGTTGGCAAACCAGGATTGCAACTGGCTAGCGCTGCCTTTATGAGGGTACTTGAACAAGTGTCAAATATTTGATATATGACCCTTTGGCAACTCTTGTTTGAAAATACCTTAGCTAGCCCAGGAAAGGCTTACATGATTCAACTGATTAAATTCTGAGTGTTTGTGCCAATTTGTGGGGAGTCCTGGAGTTGTAAAATTTATGGTGGTAGTGGGTTCCAATGTAGGGAAATCAACATGGGTGTGAAAAAGCAGACCACTTCATATTCAGAGGTACAGAAATACATTATTTGATTCATGAGATTTTTTTTTTGGTTATTAGTGACTAAAGACATATAGTCACTACCATAAGAGATAGTCACTGTCTTGTTACACCTGTCATCACGGTTCATTACCTTAGGGCTCATTTTCAGATATAACTACCTTTTTCAGACTGTAAATGAAAATAACCAAAAAAAAAAAAAAAAAGCAAACAAAGAAACCCAAAGAAGGATGCAGTACTATCTACACTGCCTCATGTTTAGAGCTCACACATCCTTCATAGACATAACTAAATTGATGAGGCAGCCTTACTTCATTTTTCAAAGACATTTTGTACAGATTTTTCACTAGTTTGAATTTTATTTTATCTTCTCTGTTAAGGTTTAGTAACTGTGTAAAGATTGACTTAATTGCTTCTGTGTATTCTTTACATTTAATGACTTTAATTTTATAACCCTCCATTTCAAACACAATTTTTGTAAACATCTGACTGTTCCAGTTTTAAAACCTAGTTAATTTTGACACAATTTGGATAATCAGTGGGTAGAGGACATACGCTCAGTTTGTGTGGCAAGAGTCACTTAGCCCGGATTCTCAGCATATAGAAAACTAAAAGAAATAGTCAGTTTTTTTGTTGTTGTTTTTGTTGTTCCAACATTATAAAAATTGTAAGAATTATAGCCACAAACTCCTTATTTTTGATATTTGAAATCTCTTCTTAAAGTGTTAGCATGTTGCTAGAAACATTTGCACACAGAAACAGTAATATACATGCTGTAAATTGTATGACTTTTACATTTTATGTTCGAATGTACTTCTACCTAATTAATTGTACTGACATTGGTCAATAAAGTTCTGTAGTCTTGAGGTGTGCAGTTCTTGTAAAATATCATCTGTGTATCATGTTGTCTCCTCTCCACACCAAGTCAGGTCTCCTTCCATCACCATTTACCCCCCTTTAACCTCTTTTACTTCCACACCCCACGTGTCCTATAGCAGTTACCTTACTCTTGTCTCTGTCTGTTACTGGGGGTTTTATTTTTTCGCTTTTGCTTAAGATCCTTCACCTGTTTGTCCCAGCCCCGGAATACCATCCCCTCTGATGGCTATCAGTCTGTTCTCTATATCCAAGCATCTGGTTCTCTTTTGTCTTTTTTTTTTAAATTACAGTCCACATATGACTGAGATAATATGATGTTTCTCTTGGTTATTTCATTTAGATTAACGCTGCCCAGGTCCATTCATACTGTTGTGAATGGTAAGCAAAATTCTATGTTGTAGCTGAACAGCCTGGGAGAAGGCTGATGATTTGTTTGAGTGTTCAGTTTAGACACAGTTGAAAAGAAGTCAAGAGTAATGTAATGGTTCCACATAAAGGTGAAGTTACATGTTGTTTGTCTTTTACTGCCTGGATAGTTTCACTCAGAATAATGCTGTCCAGTTCCAACCATGCTGTCACAAAGGATCCCTTCCTTCTATCTGCTGTTCCATAGTCCATCATATAAATGTACCACAGTTTGGGGATCCACTACTTCACTGATGGGTACTTAGGCTGTTTCCAGCACACACACACACACACACACACACACACACACACACACACACACTNGTATGGTAAGATAACACAGGCCTAAAAAGGATTCACAAAGAAGACAAGATACAACTAAACAGGAAAGAAGACACACACACTCGCACACACACAAACTCTGAGAAATTCCATAGCTATTTTACAGTAAAATGGGGCAGCTAATCTAGGGACATGGCCCCACAGAGCAGACTCACTACAGCTGCTGCTGCGTGTTATAGGGTAAAATGGGGATAAGATTGCTGGGCCCCACCTCTTTTGGACCACAGAAATATAACAGTATGCCCATGGAGTGGAAACAGTCCAACTAATGGAAATTGTTATTATATAGTGAAACTTGCATCTGTTTTTTCTGTTCCACTGCTTCTTTAATTCCTTGCTCCTTAACCTCCGTGCAGTTCCATTTTGGGTCATCAGGTTGATTTTTGATTTTAGATGGCTTCTTATCCCCCTTCTGGTTGTGTGACGAAGTGCAGGGTTTCTACCTGTGACTCCATCTTGGCCAGACACTCTCATTATTTCTTAATCCGGAATTCTATCCCTTGCTCACATAGGTCTCATGCCAGTACCCTGGGCATGAGAACATTGTTACATTTCATCTTCCACCATAGATTCCTTAAAGTATCCTGCTTTTAAAATACTATATCTTTTGCTGCTCTGATGAGGTTGCCATTTTCTTACCTTGTTTCTCGTTCACTGATTTGATCCTCTGCTTTATCCAACGTAATAACTATTCTTTTGGTATGTTCTTTATTTTAGACATGTTATTCTTTATTCCTGCTTTGTTCTTTTTCATGGTTTAGGTGTTTCTTTTCTTCCTGTTGTGCATCTTTATTTCCATTTCTTTGAATTTACCACTGTGTTAGTTTGCTTTTTTTCCTGCAGACTCTTTTCAATCCTTTATTTGGGGACTCTTACTGCCTCTATTTTCCCCTGTCTCTTTCTGTTTCTTTCTATGTATTTGAGCCCCACTATGACTTCCAGAAATGGTTGTGTGTCCTTCTGTATGAGATGTCTTTTGGTTTTCAGTGGTGCAGTCTCCTTTGCACCTGAGCTGAGTGCCCTGGGAACAAGCCCTGCATATTTAAGTAAGCCCACCTGTTGCTCTTTCTCTTGATTACTGTCGTCCCATTTGCTGGTTAGCTTAATAGTCAGGCTGGTGGACTGTGATGCTCAACCTGACCACATTGGAAAAATTGCCCTACAGGTGCTCAAGGTACAAAATATAACCAAACAAATGAGAGTGTAAATAACTTATCCATCAACAACAACAACAACAACAAATCTGCAAACACACTAAGAATTAAAAAAAAAATAAACAGAGGAAGAAATGCCTGAAAAGAAAGACAAGAAAATACAGTTTTCAAAAAATAAAGAAAAAATATAAAGTATAATGAAAGACTAGATACAAATGTACTTAAAGGATGAAAAGGGAAAAGAAAAAAAGAATATGAAAGGAAAGGGGAAAGAGAAAAGAGAAATATTTATAGTAAAGTAATAATAAGTAGTGCATAGAGAAAGAAAAAAGGAAAAGGACTAACAAATAGAAGAGGAAAAATAACTAGACAAGAGAAAAATAAAGGAAAAGTAGGCAAGAGAAACTTAGAAATATAAAAGCAAAATAGAGAAGAAAGGAACAACGAATGAGATAAAAAGGAGAAAATGAAGAAAGTATTAGAGAAAAAAGTTGTAGTTGTCCTCTGCAGCTTGGCCCAGGGGGCTGAGATCAGTCTCTGAGTGCACTGAGTGTGAAGCCTCTCCAACCCAGCTAGCAAACTTTTATGAGACTCGGGCCATTTGCTGTCCATCCCTCCTTCAGCGTGCTCTGTTGCAGGCCAAAGTCAGACACTATCCCCACTTGGCCTTGGGAAGGTTGTCAGGGAGGGACTTTCAGTGCAGCAGCCAATGGGGCATGGCATGTCTCCACTCTAAATTTCTGTCCCTTTGTGTATCATTCTCCATGGAAAATTGCCAAAGGGGTAGCTGGAACCTGGCATGGTTTGTTCAAACAGTCAGGGGGCTGGTGCTCTTACATTGTGAGGGTTGGGGAAAGAATTCCCTGCCCTTCCCTTTGCTGCTGCTGCACAGGAGGAACTCCCTGGAGGTCTTGGCTCTGTTTCATCATATAGACATTGGAAGTGCAGCTGCCCCAGCCATCTGAATTTCAGGTACAAGCCTGCCTGGGAACTGCTGTCCCCCAAATCCAGACAATGGCTTCACTGCCATCTTTGTGCCACCCACTCAAATAGCAGGGACTAAGTGTTTAAAAGGTATCTTTTTATGTGTTTATTGCTACGTGGTCAGCAACAGCAGGGCATGGTCTGATATTTTATTTTATTATATTAAATTAATGATTTTATTTATTTACCTTCAGATAGCAGAACGGAAGGAGAGAAATGTTAATGTGGGGTTGCCCCAAGAACACCTCCACATCAGCTACCTGGTTTGTAACACAGGCATGTGTCCTGACTTGGAATCAAACCACCAAGCATGCTGTCACTCAAAGCACTGAGGCACACCAGCCAGAACTGAGGTTTTGCTACCTACTGTTCCGTATAAAAATTTTTGGTGGGATTGTAACATTCAAATCTTGCATTGATTTGGAGTTTATTCTTGTGCATGGTGGGAAAAGGTGGTCTCATGTTTTTTGGCCTACATCTGTCTTATTTTTGAAAACCATATATTGAGTTCATTGTCTTTACTTCATTGTATGAGCTTGCCTCTTTGGTGAATAACAATTGACTATAAAGGCATGAGTTTGTTACTGGGCTCTATAGTCCGTTTTTTCATTTTTGACAAAATTTTTATTTATTTATTCTTAGAGAGATGGGAAGAGAGAAAGAAAAAAAGGGTGAGAGACATTGACGTGTGAGAGTCACATGGACTAGTTGTCTCTTCCAGGCCCTCAGTCAGGGACCTGGCCCACAAGCCAGACTTGTGCTGTGGAGGGAAATCAAACCCATGACCTTTTGGTTTGTAGGCCTGCACTCAAGCCATGGAGCCATGCCCACCAGGACTGGGTTATACACTCTTTCACTGACCCATAGGTCTGAATTCATGCCAGTAGTATGGTGTTACCCTCATACCTTCAAATTTATTCTTCCTTTACCATATTGCTGAACTACTCACAGTGTTTTGTGCTTGCCCTAAAGTTTTGCAATAGTTGCTCTCTATCTGTGCAATATTTCACTGATATTTTAACAGAAAGTGTATTGTATCTATAGGTAATTTTAGGGAGGATGAACATTTTTATACTTTTTCCAGTCCATCAACACAATTTTTTCTTCCCCTTGTTTTTATCTTCTTCTGTTTCTTTCTATAATGTCATATTGTTTTCTGAGTACTGGTATTTTACCTCATTGCTGAAATTTATCTCTAGGTACCATAGTTTTTTTTTTTTTTTTTTTGAAATTGTAAATGGAATTGATTTCCTAGGTTCCATCTATGGTAATTCACTACTGGGGTGGAACCAATAAAGTGCAAACAATTTCTGATACTAAATATTACATTATGCTATTTTATTGAATTCACCCATCAGTCGTAGTAGTTTTTGGTGGATTCTTAAGTGTGTTCTATACAAAGTATCATTTCTTCTTCTAAAAAGGTCAATTTTACTCCTTAGTTTAGGTTTTGATGCATTTCACTTTTTCCTGTATGATTGCCATGTCTATGATTTTCAATACTGTGTTGAGTAAGAGGTGAAGGTGGACTTCACTGTCTTATTTCAGATGAAGTGGGAATCACATTTAATTTCTTCCAACTTCATATGTTGCCTGATTGTTTGTTATTTATGGCCTTCATTATGTTGAAGCATATTTCCTCTATTTTCATTTTGATGTGAGTTATTACCAAAAATACATTTTATCCAATGTTTTTTTTTTCTGAATCAACTGATGCGATCATGTACCATCTACCTTTGTTGCGTTTTTGTGATCTATCACGATTGTTTATATGTAAATATTGTAGCATTTTTATATGCTTAGGATAAATTTCACCTCATCACGATGTATAATCTTTTTCATGTAATGTCCTATGCATTCTGCTAATATTTGTTTGAGGGTTTTAGAATCTTTATTCATCATCAATAGGGGCACACAATTTACTTCCTTTGATGTGTCTTTATCTGGTTTTGAAATTAAGATAATGATGGCCTTGTAAACTGAGCTCTGAAGTATTCTTACTTTTGAACTTTTTGAATGGTTGTATAAAGGTGGGTATTAGTTCTTTAAGTTTGGTTCATTTGCCTCTGAAGTTGATCCAGAACTTTGGTTTGAAACAAATTGTTGTCGTTATTACCTGCTTCAACTTCAGTAATTGTAGTTAGTGTAGTTGTAATTTGATTTTCTGGTCCAGAGTCATGAAAAGGTGCTCATTCAGAGAACACCTTAGCAATCAGAGAGATGCAAAACAAAACCACAAAGAGATACACTTCAGACTGTTGAGAATGTTCATCATAAACAATATGAGGAACAACAAGTGTTGGAGACTATGTGGAAAAAAACGAGCCCTAGTGCACTGTTGGTGGGAAGGCAGACTGCTGCAGCCACTGTAAAAAACACTATGGAATTTCCTCAGACAAGTACCAATGAACTAGGTTTTGGGCCAGAGTTTCCACCGATGAAACACCAATCCAGGAAAACCTATGCAGCACTATGTTTATGGCAGCACAATTCACAATAGCCAAGTCCTGGAATTAACCTGAAGTGCACATAAGCAAATGGATGGATCAAAATAAGGTATATTTACACAATGCAACACTATACAGCAGAGAGAAAGAAGGAGCTCCTTCCTTTAGTGACAGCAGAGATGGAACTGGAATGCATTATGCTAAGTGAAATAAGACAGGTGGTGAAAGACAAACACCATAGGATCTCAACCTTTATTGGAATATAGTCAAGAAAATAGACAAGTATGGAGGAAATAATCGGAGACACTGAAATTCAGAACTGGCTGACAGTAACCAGAGGGAGGTGGAAGGAATAATGGGGGGGGAGTGTGCATGGTTTACACAAACAGCTATAAGAACGCATGGACAAAAGCAAGAGAGTGTGTAATAAGGAGAGGATTATGGGTGTGGCTATGGAATGTGGGGAGTGGTGGTGGGGGAATGAAGACATCTGTACTTGGAAAACAACAAAAAGAAAGGAAGAGTAAAAGACAGATTTTCTGATTCATTTTGATTCAGTTTTGGAAAATTGTATGTTTCTAGGAATTTATTCATTTTGTTGACATGAGGAAATTTGCTTGCATGCATTTGCTGAAAGTCATTTTTATAGTCCTTTCTATTTCTGCAGTGTTGGTTAGTTTTCAGGGTACATTTTATTTTGTTTTCTTTTTTTTTTTTATTTTAAATGTCGTTCAAGTACATTGTTCTGCTCTTGACAGTTTTTGGGCATCCCAGCTCACCAACCAGCCATCCACAACTCTCTCCAACTTTCAAAACCCCTTGTTTTTGTTCACGTATTTTTTTTTATTTTTTTAATTTTAATTTTTATTTAATTCTCATTCAAGTACAGTTCTCCGTAGTATACTCCCATCCCTGCCCTCCCAATGATCCCAAATATATTGCTACGTGGAATATCTGAGATTTTCCTACTATTGTTTTCCTCTAGGGCTTCAATGTTTTCACAGCTTATATTTAAGTATTTCATCCACCTTGAATTAATTTTTGTGTATGGTGTAAGTTGGTGCTCAAAATTCATTGAACATCATCAAAATGGCCATACTACCCAAAGCAATGTACAGATTCAATTCAATACCTATTAAAGAACTAATGGCATATTTCACAGACATAGAACAATCACTTCAAATATTTATTTGGAACCATAAAAGACCCCGAATAGCAGCTGCAATTTTGAGAAAGAAGAACAAAGTATGAGGGATCACAATACCTGATACCAAACTTAATGACAAGGCCACTGTAATCAAAAGAGCTTGGTACTGGCAAAAAAACAGGTCCATAGACCAATGGAATAGAACAAAAAGCCCAGAAATAAACCCAACCCTCTATGGTCAATTAATACTCAACCAAGGGGGTAATAACATAAAATGGAGTAAAGATAGCCTTTTCAGCAAATGGTGTTGAGAGAACTGGACAGCTACATGCACAAAAATGAAACTCGAGCATCAACTTACACCATACACTAGAATAAATTCAAGGTGGATAAAAGACTTAAATATAAGCCATGAAACCATTGAAGCCCTAGAGGAGAACATTGGCGAAGTGGGTTTCATTCCAGGGATGCAAGAATGGTTCAGTGTTCATACATCAGTAAATGTAATACATCACATAAACAAAAACAAAGACAGAAACCACATGATCATATCAATAGACACAGAAAAATCCTTTGATAGGGTACAACACCCATTTATGATAAAAAGGTGGGGATGTGTGGCATTTCCTCTTAGATACTTGAGCGTCTATTCTTCACATGTGTGGCAATGGTTTGGGGAGCACTGCCTCTCTCCATTTGGGAAGTGTGTATAGGAGGGGATGACCCAGCTTATGGAAAGCGGTGACTTCCAAAATGACCTTTATTTTATTTTCTTTTACACAACAGGTAATCTTGAGATGCAGAAACTGCATAGGGGCAAATTCCTGGTGATTCCTCCCTGGGCATAGCTCATCACTAAGCATGAGTATCAGTCTATGACTCAGAAAGATCCAATCCATGCTGATGGAAAAAGCTGACAGGTGAGCCAAAGAAACCTGGGATAAATAAAAATCAAGGAACACTGGGATTGTGTTCGACACATTTAAATCTGTCTGATACACTAATATATATATGTATATATATACATACATATATATATATGTATATATACATACATATATATATATATGTATATGTGTATATATATATATATATATATATATATATATATATATATATATAGAGTGTATAAAAGATANATATATTCCTTGTATAAATGCTATTTTATATGCTGTTGTTCAATGATAATTGTCCTTATTTTCCCTGCATTGGTCTAAACACAAACACATGAGAGACACTCGGGCCTGGCAGGTTACACGGCAGAAACCATCACCACAAAAATTGGCTTGGAACTGTACTACAGATTTGCAGTTTGGAATCTGGCAGCGGCTGATAAAATGTTACTTGTGCATATTCTCCCAACTGAGGATAGTACAGGTAAACATTGTGGCCTTAAATTTGTAATTCAAATTCCAGGACTTCAGGAAACTTAGAACTTCAAAATGTGCCTGTAAGAGTATATCATAAACAAAAATAATCAAGGTTAAGGTAAATTCAGTGATATGAGCCTTGTGATATGAAATATGACCAGGGACCTTACAAGACGATGGATGACACCTGGAAACTCAGATGGGATTCTATGTTACAAAGACTGAGAAGACAGCCATGTAGGAGCATGAAAGAACCCCCTCCAAAGGAACCAGTTCGGCTGACACCCTCACTTCTAACTCCTCTCCTTTCGATTTGTAAAAAATTAAATGACTTCTCTGTACACCATCCACCAGGGTCCTACGTTATGGCAGCCCTAGCAGAGTTATTCAGGCACTCGTACACACTTAAGTGATTCTTGCTTCACTGCTCGTGTGGCACCTGTAGTGAATGACACCATGTCCACCAGCCCTGAGTGGCTGCATTGACGTGGCAAACGACCTCCACCATTGAAGAAAGTCTGCAAGACTGTTGACCTCACTGCTCTGCAGATAACTTGGGCTGGATCTTGAAAAATATATACTGAGACTTAAGATGGCAGAGGAGTGAATGGAAATCACACTGATGTCCTTCAAGAACAAATATGGAATTACAACTCGATTCTGTAGATACCACCTGGAACAAAAATCTGAGCAAGAGCAAGAGAGAGGCAATGATGTTGGACACACACTAGTCGCTTTGGCAAAACCTTTCTGATAAGGAGTTGGGTACAGAGTTCAGAGCGCTGTCTGAGTGCTCCCTGGCAGTAGGGTCAGGAGGACATGTAAGTGGCTTGTTAGATTCCCTGGAGAAAGTTGGGGTCTAAACCCTAGGTTGGATTCTCACCCTAGAACATCAGGGCCAAAAAAGTACAAAAATGGCAACCAGCGGTGAAAATTGGTAGGGTTCTTCTCTGTCAGAAACAGATGGATGGAGACCCATGGGGCATTTAAAGGCCAACACACACAAATTTCCATTTGTAGCCACTTCACTGGGACTACAGCAAAGGTAGGGACAGAGTGGGCTGTAGATGCCTGTGGAGGGATAGGGGTCAGAAGACTGGAATAAGAAAAATGAGAGAGTAGCCACTGGGATCCCACTTCTGACTCATCCCCAAGAGAGGAAGCAGCCTTTATTTTCAGGCAGACCACTCCTCTTCTAGCTGCACTAGCCTGAGGGAAAACAATAGCCTTAAACCTAGAAGGTTCTCTGATCTGGCTATTTGGTGACTAAGCTTGACTACTGAGCTCTAGACACCAGATGAACAGCCAATAGTGTTACCAGAGTCAGAGGATCACTGGCAATGTTTGGGCAGAGAGGACTCAAGAGACTTGATGAAAGACTGGGGACATAGGCTTTGGAGAGAGAACTGAGAAAGTAGTCATTAGGTTCCAGTGCTCAGCAAACACCCATATGCAGGAATTGTGGTACTCAGGCTGACCAGAGGCTGAAGGGAAACAATAGCCTGCACACTGAGAGGGATTTCACCTTACCCTATGGTGCTTCAACACAACTGCTGAGTTCAGATTAAGCAGAGGAACAACTGGAGGAGACAGCCAGTGACAGTATATCACTGGAAGCATGGAGCAGGTTGCCTACGTCTGATGGGGTTGGTCAGATTTGGCCAAGATCTGACATCACCAGAGGCAGATCCAGAAAGAATAAGCAGGGATAAATACAAAAGGCTACCAAGACAAAAGACACTGCGGTCTCCTTGATGATTTCAAACTTTTTTTTTTTTTTGCATAACTTTATAACATTCATTTCTTGTCGAGCCAGTTTGTATATAAGAAGTCACTGCATTTTATGATAGGGCATTTTAATTCACACATTCTGCTCCTCCATTCTCTTAGCCCATTTTACCTTCCTGTATCCTTGCAATACTATCATTTCAAATATGGTTTTCTCCCTAGCTACAACTTGTCACATTCTAAACTCTTACCGTTTCTCACCTGTCCAGACACTCAATATGAGTTCTCTTTTCAACGGCTATTTCATACCCTTAGGTCCACCTCCTAAAATACCCACATTATCTCTACACCTGTTACACATTTTATCCTTGGTTGAGGGGAGGGTAGATACTGCATTAGATTTGTAAGATAATCTTTCAAGCTTCACTCATTCAGTATTTCAAATAACACATTTTACTGGGCCCCTCTCCTGCTCATTTCTTTTTTTTTCTTTCTTTTAAAAGATTTTATTTATTTATTTATCTTTAGAGGGGGAAGGAGAGAGGGAGAGAAATATCAATGTATGGTTGTCTTTTGTGCGTCCCCTGCTGGGAGTTGACGTGCAGGGATCCAGTCTGCAACCCAGGCATGTGCCCTGACTGGGAACCCAACCTCGATCATCTGGTTTGCAGGCCTGTGCTCAATCCACTGAGATACACCAGCCAGTGCCTGCTCATTTATTTTTGACTCAGATTTTAATTCTGCTATTTTCTTTTTCTCTTGTGTCTTTCTTCTCTTTCTCTTTTATTCTGCCCTTATTTTTCTCATTTCTCATTTTTTTTCTTTTACATCCCTAGTTTTAATTTATCCCTAATTTAGTCTATTTTTTCTTCCTCACTCTCCGTATTCCCTCTCCGTCTATCATTACAACATTGATTTCCAGTCCTCTAAATATCTCTTAGACTTGTCTTTGGCTGTTGGTTCCTCTTATCCCCATACATTAATTAACCTACATTAATTTTAGTCTCTGTATTGTTCATAGTACTCCAGTAGACCTTTCTCTCCAATTCGGCTACTATCTTTTTATTATTTATTTAATATTTCCCATCCTTTCTCCATCTCTCTCAATTTATTTTATTTGACAGTATTTTAATTTCTTTTTAAACCTAATATTATACATGCCACTTTTCATACTGCACTTCACACCCTTCATTCTCTTTTTTATGCCAGAGATAAACTTTACCTACCCTCCTTCCATTGCTCCAACTCTGAACTCTTATTAGTGCTCCTCACTCTTCCTTCTCCCAGTCATTTCTCTTTCAGTAGGCCATTTCATATACACACTTCTTTTTAATAGTCATCCTAATCTTGATACAGCCTTGTTAATATTGTTTCATTGGCTATTGATAGTGAGATTGTTGGGGGAGTTATATTTGCATGTGTGGGATTGTTTCTTGAACCCTGTGGTTTTGTTCAGGCAGCACCTGCCCAACAGCACACAAGATGTGTTGTCAGAGTGGCCCTCAGTCAAGCAGTGACAGGGAAGAACCCATGAAAGAATGACCCGTCAGCATAAAAAACCCAATTGCATGCAGAAATTCAACAGAAAAGGCATAAAAGTCATCCCAAGAACACCCCCATTCAGGTAATCAAGGAGACTGAAACACTGAATCTCAAACGCCTCCCAACACAGAAGTTCACACCACCAAGTCAGAAAGTCAAAACAGATCAATTTAAGAAACAGAAGCCAAAAGAGAGGAGTCCCACTAACAATGATAAAGGGAGGCACAGCCCCAAATCAAAAGGAAAGGAAGAATCCTCAGAAGGAACTCTAAATAAAGTGGAAGCAAGGCAACTACCAGATATTGACTTCAAAACAATACTGACAAGGAACTGAATGAACTCAGCATGAATGACAAAACCTAGAGGCAAATTCGGAGTAACTTTATTGCAAACTATATCAGCAAAGGAAAGGACGTAGAGGGCCAATCAACAAGGGCCAAGAAGAAATGAAGAATACAATTTATGAATTAAAGAACACAGACTAAGTCATCAAAAGCAGGCTGAAAGAAGCAGAGGAGTGAATCAAGGAGCTGGAGGACAATATAGGGAAAAAAAAAGCTCTGAAAAAGAGCAAGAAAAAGAAAAAAAATGCCAAAAAGGAATTAGGAGGAGCGAAGGAAATGCAAGAGAAAATGTGAAACAGTATAATATCTGTAAAAGAGGGATAACATAAGGGGAAGAAGGAAAGCAAGGGAGAGAAAACCTGTTTTTAAAATAATGAGGAAAATTTTCTAATTTCATGAGAGAAAAAGCCACACAGCTGCAGGAAGCAGAGAGGGTCCCAATCCGGAGGAATGCAAAAAGGCACACTGTGAGACATATCATCAGTATAATGGCAAAATATAAAGACAAAGATAGGATCTTAGACAGCAAGGAAGAAACAGGAAGTAACATAAAGGCAACCCATTTAAGTCTACCAGCTGACTTCTCAGCAGAAACACTACATGTCAGAAGGTAATGGCAAGGGATAGTCTGAGTAATGTAAAATGAAAGCCTGCACTGAGACTACTGTATCCAGCAAGGCTGCCAGTGAAAATGGAAGGCCACATAAGGAGCTTCCCAGACAAAAGAAGGCTAAAAGAATACACCTGCAAAAAACCAGCACTGCAAGATACGCTAAAAGGACCCCTTTAAGACACATAATCAGTGAGAGAGAAAGGAGCAAAGGTAGGATAGTAGTAAACGGAAGTGAGTAAGAACCTATGAATAGTAACCTTCAGTATAAATGTATTAAATGCTCCAATCAAATGGTATTCCTGTGGGCATGAACCCTAGGCCAAGGCTACTGGGGCAGGAGGGGCAGCCATCAGTTCCACAAGTGTGGGTTCTCACCCTCCCCAGGGCTTTGAGTGTTGTCTCCCGACCTTCTATGGCACTGCATAAGCACCATGCAGCTGATTGGGGTAGAGATCCAGGAGGCCAGGGCAGCTGCTGCAGAAAAATTTCTTAAACAGCCTCCGAGTACCACTTTTCTCTCTTTTTGCTTTTGAAAAATCTCTCCTGCTCAAGCCTCCCTCTCCAAATAAATGTCTGGCCTCTCTCAGATCCCAGCTGTCCAACCAGACCCAGGACTGTTCTGCTCAGTTTCCCTCAAGGCCCAACTCTTCTCTGCTGATGTCCGCAGCCTCAGAGGGTACACACTGACCCTGGGTGCTTGTGTCTTAATCCTCATTCCTGCCCTGTAAAGTCAAGTAACCAGGGCCCTGAGAGGTTACTTAGGACAGAAGGTGGCAGGGCCCCATGCTGCACAAACCTTATTTGGCAGGGGTGGGAGCCCTTGACCTGGCCTCCTCTCACAAAACCTGTTGCAGACCCAGTGGGCACAGGGTCTAGGGCTGCACCTGGTTTCCAAGCTGGTCCCAGGGATCTTATTGTCCTAGAGAACTCTCCTTTACCCCTGAGTTTTCAATGCCCTCTACATTTTGGTCTTCAGTCTTCCTATAGGCTAGGATACTGTTGGCTGTTTGCTCAGGTCCTCAGAAGATCAGCTAGGTGTGCCACCCATGAAAAGGGGGAGATTGTGTGTATTTGTTCATATATTTTGCTTGTTTTGTGTGTGTGAGTGTGTGAGTGTGTGAGTGTGTGAGTGTGTGTGTGTGTGTGTGTGTGTGTGTGTCTGTGTGTGTGTGTGTGTGTCTGTGTGTGTGTGTGCTGGAAACAGCCTAAGCAACCATCAGTAAAGAAGTGGATCCCCAAACTCTGGTACATTCATATGATGGACTATGGCACAGCAGATAGAAAGAAGGGATCCTTTGTGACAGCATGGTTGGAACTGGACAGCATTATGCTGAATGAAAATATCCAGGCAGTAAAAGACAAACAACACGTAACTTCATCTTTATGTGGAACCATTACATTGCTCTTGACTTCTTTTCACCTATGTCTAAACTGCACACTAAAACAAATCATGAGCCTTGTCCCAGGCTGTTCAGGTACAACATAGAATTTTGCTTACCATTCACAACAGTATGGATGGACCTGGACAGGCTTAATCTAAATGAAATAAGCAAGAGAAGCATCATATTATCTCAGTCATATGTGGACAGTAATTTTAAAAAAAGACAAAAGAGAGCCAGATGCATGGATATAGAGAACAGACTGATGGCCATCAGAGGGGGTGGGATTCTGGGGCTGGGACAAACAGTTGAAGGATCTGAAGCAAAAGAGAAAAAAATAAAACACCCAATAAAAGACAGAGACAAGAGTAAGGTAACTGCTAGAGGACAAGTGGGGTGTGGAAGCAAAAGAGGTTAAAGGCGGATAAATGGTGATGGAAGGAGACCTGACTTGGTGTGGAGAGGAGACAACATGATACACAGATGACGTTTTACAAGAACTGCACACCTCAAGACTACAGTACTTTATTGACCGATGTCAGTACAATAAATTAGGTAGAAGTACATTCGAACATAAAATTTAAAAGTCATACAATTTACAGCATGTATATCACTGTTTATGTGTGCAAATGTTTCTAGCAACATGCTAACACTTTAAGAAGAGATTTCGAATATCAAAAATAAAGAGCTTGTGACTATAATTCTTACAATTTTCATAATGTTGGAACAACAAAAACAACAACAAAAAAACACTATTTCTTCATTTTTTTTATATGGTGAGAGTCCGGGCTAAGTGACTCTTGCCACACAAACTGAGGGTATGTCCTCTACCCACTGCTTATCCAAATTGTGCCATAGTTAACTAGGTTTTAAAACTGGAACAGTCAGATGTTTACAAAAATTGTGTTTGAAATGGAGGGTTATAAAATTAAATGTAAAGAATACAGAGAAGCTATTAAGTCAATCTATACACAGTTACTAAACCTTAACAGAGAAGATAAAATAAAATTCAAATTAGTGAAAAGTCCGTACAAAATGTCTTTGAAAAAATGAAGTAAGGCTGCCTCATCAATTTAGTTACGTCTATGAAGGATGTGTGAGCTGTAAAAATAAGGCAGTGTAGGTAGTACTGCATCCCTCTTTGGATTTCTTTGTTTGTTTGCTTTTTTTTTGTTGTTATTTTCATTTACAGTCTGAAAAAGGTAGTTATTTCTGAAAATGAGCCCTAAGGTAATGAACCGTGATGACAGGTGTAACAAGACAGTGACTATCTCTTATGGTAGTGACTATATGTCTTTAGTCACTAATAACTAAAAAAAAGTCTCATGAATCAAGTAATGTATTTCTGTATCTCTGAATATGAAACGGTCTGCTCTTCCACACCCATGTTGATTTCCCTACATTGGAACCCACTACCACCATAAATTTCACAACTCCAGAACTCCCCACAAAATGGAACAAACGCTCAGAATTTAATCAGTTGTATCATGCAAGCCTTTCCTGGGCTAGCTAAGGTATTCTCAAAGAAGACTTGCCAAAGGGTCATATATCAAATATTTGACACTTGTTAAGTACCCTCATAAAGGCAACTGGCAAGGCTAGCCAGTTGCAATCCTGGTTTGCCAACTCCACTTGAAGAATACAGTGGATACTGGGCATGCTCCAGGTCATTTAGAAGGGAATGCTTTTCTTCAGGTCCCCAACCAACGCCACCTTTCTCCAACTGGTAAGGAGAAGGCAAAAGCTCCTCAAACAGGCTAGATCCCTTCAATGTCTTATTTCACACAATATTTTCTAATACACCCAGTACAACCAAAAGAATAGATCGAGTTTTGTCAACCACATTGCACTCAATCCAAGATTTACCTTCCACACAAAACAAGTGACAAACAAGTGTGATGCGCCATGGAACTATCTTTGTAAAATGTTACACTCCCTCAGCAGCAGCTGGGTCCTAGTACTATCTGATCACTATGATTAATTCCAAGTTGAATTATATCTCTCACATGTATCCTCATTTCTACACAGAGCTGGGCCCCAAATTTCATTTGAGAGCTAAGGGAAGTAGCCATAAAAGATTGTTGTGGGGGTGGGATGTTTGGATTTTGCTAATGTTGGCAAATATTTAGTCAGATTTCACATATATTTCCTCTTCTGTCTGGACTATTGATTATCATGGAAGTTTATACACTACCTAGATTTTGGCTCTTTTCCCTAGTAGATAATTTTGCATCTTTAACCAATTTTAGATTGTTTAAGTGTGAGAGGAACATTGAATAAAAAAATGTAGCTTTTAGGCATTAAAAGAAGTATAGAATGAAAATGCCATGTTGGGAAATTTGCCCAATACACATGCAGAGCCCTGTTACTGATTTTTTTCTTAGATGTCTACCTAACACAACCTAAAGCAGTAAGATGTTTTGAGTCACGTGAATATTCAGCCTACTTGTCCACTGACCTGCTTGCAAACCCCAGTTTCTTCACAAATGGCATATTTATAAGCTGCCCCTACTTTGAGACTTGTCAGTCATCTCAATTTGTCAAGTGTTAAACACATTATCAAAAAGTCAGTATGAATCCAACATACTATGCTTGTTTCATATCCCATACCTGTCTTAATTTTAGATGGCATTAAAATGATCCAATAAACTAAACTAATCATTTTTGTATGGCTTGTTCTTTTGTTTCTGGACTAGAGAGTTTGAATTAGTTTTAGTTTTCACATAAGGGGCCACCATTAGAACAACTCTAAGTTTAATTTTAATTAGGTGCAAGACCCAGACATAAGGCAATGAGCACACTAAGCGATAATACTAAAACCATAAGGCAGCAAGTAGGTATTTTGATGAAGGGGAAGAGAAGGCAGATAGGAAATACAACTGTACAAATGTATATATCAAACATCCCAAGACGGCTAAGCACTTCCGTGTACCATGCAGTTCAATAGTTCTAAGGAAATGCAGAAGTAGAAACCTTTCATCAGAAAACCTCTTCTAAACGCTATGGAAAACTTATATACAAAGTATGTCTCAATACATGAAGCACTCGTCACAACATCAACTGAATCAATGCCCAGACAGATCGTGTGGAAAGGGTCTGTGGAACTGCATTTGGTTTCATTTCGTCCCTTGGTCTCATCCTGCAAGCAGATTCCTAGAGCCCCTCTGGAGGAGGGCTTCAAGTCTATCTGAGAATCAACATAGTACAGGCCTAATCCCAGTTGTTGCTAAATCTGCATCTGCTGCTTTCACAGGGCCCTGCTCTTTCAAGGCTTCCACTTTCTGACTGAGATCATTTCTTTCCACTAGAAGTGCTCTGAACAGCTTTTCTAATGCATGTACCAGTTTTCTTGCCCACACAGGTTTTCACTTCCCTGTGATAAATGTCTAGGAGTTAAACTTTTAGGTCATATAGCATGGGAGTATTTAACTTACACCTCTTCTTGTGCTTACTTGTAGCTCTTTAAATGACATATGTATTTAGGCACTTTGCCCACTTTCTAATTGTACTGTTGGTTTTTCTGGGTCATATTCTACATTGGTCAGACATATTGTTTGCAAATATTTCTCTCAATAATTTATTCCTCTAAAATTTTTGGTAGGGCCGTTTTTCATTTTGATGAAGTCCAATATGTCACCTTTTCCTTTTTGGACTGTGCCTTGGGGTGAGGATTGATAACCTGTTGCCTAGCTCAAGACAATAAAACTTTTTCTATGATTTTATTTCTAAGATTTTTGTAACTTTTTATTAAAGTTCTTATGTATTATTTATCTATCTATCTATCTATCTATCTATCTATCTATCTATCATCTATCTCTTTATTTATTTCAGGGTAGAATGGAGACGGAAAGAAACATCTATGTGTGAACTATACATTGATAAGCTGCCTCTTGCATGCCATAACTGGGGATCCTGGCTGGCAACCCAGGCATGTGCCCTGACTGGGAATCAAACTGGCAGCTTTTTGGTTCATAGGCCAGCACTCAATCCTCCCAGCCAGACCTTACCAGGACAGTGCTTTTTCTAATTATTTTATACTTTTACATCTTACATCTAAGTCCATGACACATTTTGAGTTAAATGTTTATATAGGGTGTGCATTGTAT
This sequence comes from Sturnira hondurensis, assembly GCF_014824575.4. Classification (NCBI taxonomy): domain Eukaryota; kingdom Metazoa; phylum Chordata; class Mammalia; order Chiroptera; family Phyllostomidae; genus Sturnira; species Sturnira hondurensis. Next base: position 142,868 of record NW_028086265.1, read on the forward strand.
GTCAAAGTCTGTTTTCTTACCTTTGTGTGTCTGGTTATTCCAGACTATCCTTCCCCCATTGAATTGCTTTTCCACCTTTGTCAAAAAACAACTGCTTATATACTATGCCCTTTTGATTACTCCAATAAGTCTTGAAGTCAGTTAAGGTGAGTCCTTACAACTTTTTTTTCAAAACTGAGGGAGCTTACTTCATTTTATACATGAATCCTTTCCATTCCCCCATTTCCTCTCCCTCTTTGTTCTAGAGCACTTTATTCTACAGAAGAAAGTTCTTGCATAAGCTCTTCCTTTTCTTGTTGCAACTGCTGTAAATGCTGTTGGTTTTGCTCCAGTCTGCCCTCCAACCACTGCAGGAGAGGCCCACTGACTGCTGACATCTGACTGCACAGATTTTTGGTGAACACTGAGCCATTATGGATCCTGGTTACTGAGTCCAGAGGCGTAAGATTGTGAATCCTTCTATATGCATCCTGCTTCTCTTGGCACAGGATCTTGAGCAGATCAACTGCTGTCTCAAGGCACAGTTTACCAATGGTTTCATGAGGTACAATATGGATTGGAATTTCCACTTGCACATACTCTGAGTTCTTTTGAGCCAGAATAGACTGAAAGCAAGTGTGGAGTATCATGCCAGTTTTTGTGCTTTTTATCTTCTAAGAAACAGGAGAAAAACAAAGTGTTGACCCATCATTAGGTACATGGCTTCTGTATGGATATAAACATTTGAAGGACAAACATTTATATGAGGATGGGAATGATACCAGCCCATTATTCTCAAGGGACAACCTGTCAGTTCAGCCACCCTCTCTGTCTCTGTTGAGGCTGCAGATATCTGCTCTGGAGAAATTTCAACTCGATCCATCCTCTTATCAGATCGTTTCAAGATGATGACAGAATGAATATGAACAATGTCCACCTTTTCAGCAATGGTGTGTATTTTAGTTCTGCCACATGTAGAATCAGAGTCATTCTTTGTGCCATCATTCATCTCTCCTATACACAGTCCCATCACCTCCTCCTTCTCTGTGCTCAGAGCATAGTTGAGACAAACTAGGAAAGCATCTGACTCAAGATGAACCGCCTGCACCACCATCTTGGTCTGAACCTACTCACGACTGCTTCGGGCCAACTCAGGCCTGCCCAACCCAGAGCTCCAGCCACTCCTCTATTCTTCAGATCAGGTGCTGTGCTCTATTCATCTTCATATACCCTGAAATACACAGAATAGATTACACATTGAGTTTCTGTACACTCTTGGAAACCTTACTTGCTTTCCATACTAGGAATCCTTAAATTTAAACCAATTGAAAACTCTCCAACAAGTGAGTTGTTCCCAATTCCGACTCTGTGCCACACAGGAACTGTGGGATGGATTAAATATAACATAATGGATCTACTCAAGAGGAAGATTATACTGAATTAAAGTAATAATTAGGCAGAAGTATGCAACAACACCATGGAATGGATACAGTCCAGAGGAAAAAATACCAAAATATGTGCATTATGTTTATAATTAAGCAAACGGAACTTTTCATCAAAGTCCAGAACAAAATACACAAAATAAGATACTGGATAACCAGTTAGGACACTAGATCCTTTTTTGTTACTAACCATCTGTTTCATAGAAACTTGACATTCATTCCAAATTTACAACTGGATTCATAATCAGGGTATACTATAAATTTCTTTGGAGATTATTACACAGAACCACCTGGTGTTCCTAATCAGTAACAGGAAACGAACAAATACCAAATAACCAAGCAAACAAACAAACAAACAAACAAAACCCTGGAAGAGTTCTGACAGCCTAACAGACTCAATTGAACAGTATAAAAAAATACAAATATCTCTTGGGCTCTAACAAAGGCTCCCATAAAAGACCTACAAGTTTTGAGTGGGAAATCATATGTTGGAAGAGAAAATAATCCTTGTGTGATACAGAAAATTGAGAAATGCTAATTTGGTGGATGCATCTCCACCATGGTACAGCCATTAACTCAAACAAGAATATTTTGTGATGTGGGAGTAGTTTATCTTACATTGTGATATATAATATGAAAGACATAGCAATATATTGTGAAAATCCGCATTACTTTAGAAAGCAAACTGGAGATCACATGAAAGGGTTCAGAAGGAAAGAGGGACAATGGAGGAAAAGGTGTGGGGATCAAAATGCATATTTGTCAGGTACAAAGTAGACAGGCCGCTGTTGAGAACAGTATAATGAATGGAGAAGCCAAATACTTCGCAAGCACGACCCAACGACATGAAGTCAGAGCTCGGACTACTGGAGAGAATGGAGGTACTGAGAAGAGGGTAGCAGGAAAAGGGGAGGAAACTGGGATAAGTGTAAAAGCACAATCAATACAATATTTAAAAAAATACATGAGATTTGCTAGTAAAAGGTCACCACTTATACAACCTATTCCAGGATGTCCAAAGAGATAAACACAAGGAAAATGTGAAACTCTACAACCAAAAAATGTTTTTAACATTTTCTAAATTTCACAGAATACTTTTAGAATTGAACCTATTAGACTAAAGTTGGAAAAGGCAGCTGAAAAAATTTTTTCATAGAGGTTAGAGATTTAACAGTTTTTCTTCTAACAACACAGTAAACTGAGAATTTCATTATAGAGATTTGTGGTGTGGCCCAACAGACTCATGGACACAGGGAGACCAGGCAAGATGGCTGGGCAAGAGGGAGGGTCCCAAAGCAGTGCAGGAAAGGCTGTGTCCCTGGGTAAAGGGTAAACAAGAGTCACATTGGCCCAGTAACCAATGTAGGGCAGCATCTGAGGACAGATTTCTCCAACCTCGCCAGAGGTGCTGCGGGCAAGGTACCTTGCATGGAGTCTGCACAAGGCAGAGTGTGATGAAGGGGAAATCCCTCCTATCTCCTTCCGGTTCCTGATTTAAGGAATAAACCACAGGTCAAACCAGCATGTGTAAATAAATATTAACATAATGGCAGGGAGCAGTGCTGACCTTCCCATCTAATCTGAAAAAAGTAAGGTTTAGCTGCAGAGCTAACCGAGGGGCAAGCCTCCAGGAGATTTAAGCAAGGGGAGGGCGAAGACTTGCTGCTCTGTCTCTGGAACCCACAGAGGCAGCCCCTGCACTACCAGGTGCAAAAGTTGTCGGAGGTCCTGGCCCCCCAGCATGGAGAGCTGCAGCTCTAGACCATCCCAGTTCCAGGGAGGGAGCCTGAAGAAGGAAGACTGTCCCCTTAGCAGGCTTGGGTTCCAGGAGAACAGACAGATAAGGATAAAGTGGAATTCTGGGGCCTAATTTTGGGTTTCAGCACCTTAAGGGAGAAATAGTTTTTGTCTATGCTTTGCAGAAGTCCCTCATTTCCCCAAGTTGGGCAACATTTTATTCAAGACCTTTTTCCTTCCCAAACAACCTTTCTCCTATGCCTGTATTTGATGGTAGGCAGCTGAACCCCACTTTTTTTCACGAACAACATGACTAGGGATAGTTTGGAATAGATACCAAACTCTTTGAGATCTCTGCAAACAGTTCTTCTTCATACTGCTTCCAAAAGAGGTGTGCCACAATCTGTCAAACTTGAAACATGTTCCATTCAGCCACAGTAAACTGCTTACACTTTAAACATATTATTTTTAAAAGGCAGTAATCTGACTAAGATATCTAGGGAAGCTAAAATCATTCAGCATGTCAACTTTTAATATTAAACCACCTTATCTACATTCTCAAACACTAAATCCTAATATTTTAAGAGATCTAGTAAACAACAGATAGCAGTAATGAATTTGCTTCCATCCCTACCTAGCTATATTATTGGGAACCAATGATTCATCTCTCTGAACCTTAATATTGTCTTTTGTAAAATGATGGACTATAATAGCCCATGCTCTTTCTAGCTCTAAAATCCCCCAGTTCTGCTCTTGCTGAGAGAAAGGAGTACATAATTTCCACCTTGATTCCTTGTTATTATTCAATATTTGCAGAGATTGATGATGAAGGTCTGACCACACACTGATCTTTACAACTCTGGTGTTAAGTGAAAGGCCATGGTGAAGTCCAGTTAATAATTCACAATGTATTTACTTGTCACACACAACAGTCTCAACGATGGACGTGATGGATGTACATACTTCAGTAAAGCTAACACTAGGACTTCTGAGTCAGAAGCCTGAGGTTTCAGTCCAGTTGTTCCACTTAAGCTGTGTGGCCTTGGGTCAGGTCTCTTAAATCACATTGCCTCTCATTTTCCTCTCTTCGGAAATGCAGATCATGGTAAGAAATAATTTAACCAAGTATTTGACAATGCTTTTGAAAGTGGTAAAATATTAAATAAGGTACATTGTTTCTGACATGAGCAAAACACCAATATTTGTGTACTGGTTTACATAAGTATCGTTTATTTTTCTTTGCTTATATTCTGTATATTCATGATCCTTTATGTTGATTAAATATTGTTTAAAAGGATGATTATTTGTTTTGTGTTTTTAGGAGACGTCAAGCTGACTTTTTAACTTGAATTTTTACATATGGAAACACATTTGTTGGAAATATTCAAACAATGCAGATATATAGAATACAATTAAAGTATCTTATTCTTGCATCCTCTTCTGCTTCATCTACTTCCCCATATACATTTTTTCAATGTATCCTTTCAGAGTTCTGCCTATACATTTAAAATTACTATTTATGGAAACAAAATGTGCCTCTGCATATGTTGGCCTTTATCATGTAACCATGTATAATGAACAGTTTCATGCCAGCACATATGCAGATCATGTCAGTACATATGCAGATCTACCTCAACCACTTTACTACCACAGAGTTTTCTTTACTAGACCAGCGTTTGACTGCTTCACTTTTGGTGAATGCTTTTTCTGCTTATAATTCATTGTGGGAATAAATCAGGCCTTAATATTCTTCTGCATATATTTTGGTGCACATGTATCATCCGGCAAGCTTAGGAACAAAGTACCAGAAACCTAACGGCTTGCAAACAACAGAAAATCATTCTCTCCCCATTCTGGAACCCAGAAGTCTAAAATCAAGGTGTTGGCAGAATTGGTCTTTCTGGAGCTTGGTGGGAGCTCCATTTCATACCTCCCTTACCTCTCTGCCTGTCTTCTGTGCCTCAAATCTCCCTCTCCTTTCTCTTATAAGGACACCAGTGATTAATCTCAAGATCGTTATTACCATAACTATTCCCCAAAGATCCTTATTCCAAATAAAGTCATATTCTGTGCTTCTGGGTCAAAATGACCTGTGGTGCCATTTTTCAATTCACGTAAGAATATGTCAGACAGAGTGAAAAGTGTACTGCAAAATGCCCTGCAAATGAAACGCTGTAGTAATTTTCACTTCCACGAAATGTACAAAGTGCTCTTTCCCCCACATTCCTGCCAACCTGTAAAACTTTTTGCTAAATTGACATGTTAGGTAAAATATAACATAACATCAGTACTTCTATTACATCTCCTTGATTTCTAGTAAGTCTATTCCACTTTTTATGAACTTCCTAACTATCTATACTACTTTAGTGAATTACCTATTCCTACATGTTCTCATTTTCTGAAAGGATTTATCATGTTCTTCTCAGTTTTTAAGAATTCTTCAGTGTAAACAGATGTGTGGCAGACAGTACAAACAATGTTACTATTTTGACTATTACATATATTACCACAATCCCTTCCAACTGTGTCATTTGCTTTTTTCTTTGATTACCAATTTTTAAAATAGTTATTTAGTAAAATGCATTACAATTTTCATTTATGTGTTTCATATAACAACTGCCTGGGTTGACCAAAAATTCCTTTGCTGTTTCTTTTCTTCTGTGTGTCTGTAAGATGGTTCTCATTGCACTTAGCTCTCTTTAACTTCATGTGCAACAATTCTGTTAGGTTATATTGTGACAGCTGTCATGTCAGTGTCTATTAAAAAGAGCACACACATCACACCTGGTGAATTTTTGTGTGGCCATTTTAATATTAAAGATGGAAGAACATATGCAACATGTTCAGCATTTAAGGCTGCATCATTTCCAGACAGGTGAAAACACAACTGAAATGCTGTAAAGGACTTGTGCAGAGCATGCAGAAGATTCTCTGACACTGGAGGTATCAAAAGTGGTTTGTAAATTTCGTGCTAGAGATTTCTCACTGGATGGATGTTACACAGTCAGGCACATCAGTCAAAGTTGACAGTGATCAAATTCAGACATTACTGGACATCAACATTATTTCATTTTATTGGTGAAAATGAAAAATGTGTCTTTTACTTTGCATGAAAAATCAACAGACTTTTTGGACAACCTGGTAAGTTTTTAAGAGTTTATATGGTATCACAAAGTAGGACAAATACAGACCTAGGAGTCACAGAAAGCACATACCCCTCAGTCAGCACATGCCTTACCAATGAGAAGATATTGGGGGTCCTGGAGAACTCTCTAGGCTATATGTGAAAATACAGGGAAGAGGAACATCAAAGGTAAAGAAGGTACAAGTGACTTAAAAATCCATCAACTGCTGATACGCAGCAATGCTTTATGCACTCAGAGGGATAACAAACCTAAGTCAAACAAACACATTTTCAGTCCTCCAGAAGTTTACAATTAATGCATAAGCAAAATCATTTTAAGCAACAGCTAAGTAGAACTAATTTTTCAAAAACTTGCAGTGGGCATCGGATCAATGAAGTCCATGGAGATGACACTGCAATGCAGAAAGCAATTCTGAATGGTTTCAAGAGAGATGGTGAGTACCAACCGTAATTTTAAAAAGTTTAAACACCTCCATCAATTATGTTAAGTATCAGAAAAGTGCATCTGTGATCATGAGAGAGCTCAATGAACTAGTACAAAGAACTGTAAACTATTCTGCAAAACCAGCACACAGCTCGAGGTATAGCACAAGACAGCAACAAGAAGCACCTCCTACTTCCTTCTGGACACTCCTTAAAAGTTGAGATTGCTTTTGCCTATTTTTCGTGTTTTATATCACTGGAATAAGGTACTATGCCCCTTTTCCTCTCAAAACACATCTGTATCATTCATTCAAATTTTGCATGCAGTGTTAAAACCTTCTTTCCTTCTACTGCACAGAATACCATTACATAACTATTGTAATACATCCTTTACCAATTACACCAATGATGAGGAGTTTGGGTAGCCCCTACTTTTGTGTTCTTGAAAAAAGTACTGCAATGGACAGTCTAGTGGAGTATCTTTTGGCTATGTCCTAGGGGCAGCAACTGCTGGGTCACAGAATGTACCTTATGTTTAACTTTAGTAAATGCTGTCAAATGGTAGTTATAAATGATAATTATAAAGTTCCTTCAGCCCTGTATGACAGTTTCAATTGTCCTACATTCTTATCCACACATTTGACCCCCAAATTCTTCATTTTAGCCACTCTAGTGACTATGTAGCAAACACAATTAGTATGAATAATATGAAAGTTACAAGAGTCAGCAAATCTCTCACAATGAAAGATCAAACAACAAGAAAAGGAAGCAGCTATTGAAAACAATATGGATATTACAGGATAGTAAAATTCATTTTTATTAATATAATAGTAGGGAGAAATAAAAACATAATAAAGACAAACAAAAACACAGCTCAATTAGAGCCAGCAAACACTCCTTAAAACCAGACAAAAAATATAAGAGAACACAAAATTAGAGCATGGGAAGTATCCAGTGTATATTCTGCTAATTGTAACCCGTAGTATGAGTGCCCTGACTAAGAATGCAGTCCATACTTTTCTACATAAACAATGGCTACTTTATTTGGGGGGGTCTGAATATTAATACTTTTTTCTAAATGAAATAAAACATATATTTTACGAACAGCAGAAGAGATTTTCTGTAAAACACTGTAAAATTTCCTACATNTATGGAATTTTCTCAGAAAACTAAAATTGGACTTGCCTTTTGACCCAGCAATTCCACTGCTGGGATTGTATCCTAAGAACCCTAAAACACCAATCCCAAAGAACCTATGCACCCCAATGTTCATAGCAGCACAATTTACAATAGCCAAGAGTTGGAAGCAACCTAGGTGCCCGTCAGTAAATGAATGGATCAAAAAACTATGGTACATATACACAATGGAATTTTATGCTGCAGAAAGAAAGAAGGAGCTCCTACCTTTTGCAACAACATGGATGGAACTGGAAAGCATTATGCTGAGTGAAATAAGCCAGGTGTTGAAGGGCAAATACCATATGATCTCAACTCTAACAGGAAGCTAAACAACAAAACAAACAAGCAAGCAAAATATAACCAAAGACACTGAAATAGAGAACAGGCTGACAGTGACCAGAGGCGAGAGGGGAGGTAATTTCAGGGGAAATAAGGGAGGGATTTAGAGGAATTTATATAAATGATACATGGATAACAACTGAGAAGAGTGGAAATGGGAGGGAGGGGGGAGGATGGAGGGTGGGATGGGATGGTAGTAATAGACAGAAAACTGTACTTGAAAAATAATTAAATTGAAAATTTGGAAAAAAAAGAATACGCCAGACTGAGTGAAAATTGTACTGCAAAATGACCTGCAAAAGAAACGCTGTAGTAATTTTCACTTCTACCAAAAGTACAAAGTGCTCTTTCCCTCACATTCCTGCCAACTTGTAAAACTTTTTGCTAAATTGACATGTTAGGTGAAATATAACATAACAGCAGTGCTTCTATTACATTTCCTTGATTTCTAATAAGGCAATTCGACTTTTTATGAATTTCTTAACTATCTATAATGCTTTAGTGAATTACCTATTCCTACATGTTCTCATTTTCTGAAGGGATTTATCATGTTATTCTTAGTTTTTAAGAATTCTTCAGTGTAAACAGATGTGTGGCAGATAATACAATGTTACTATTTTGTCTATTACATATATTACCACAATCCCTTCCAACTCTGTCATTTGCTTTTTTCCTTGATTACCAATTTTTAAAATAGTTACTTAGTAAAATGTCTTAAAATTTTCATTTATGTGTTTCATATAACAACTGCCTGTGTTGACCAAAAATTCCTTTGCTGTTTCTTTTCTTCTGTGTGTCTGTAAGATGGTTCTCATTGCACTTAGCTCTCTTTAACTTCATGTGCAACAATTCTGTTAGGTTATATTGTGACAGCTGTCACATCAGTGTCTATTAAAAAGAGCACACACATCACACCTGGTGATTTTTTGTGTGGCCATTTTAATATTAAAGATGGAAGAACATATGCAACATTTTCAGCATTTAAGGCTGTATCATTTCAAGGCAGGTGAAAAACACAACTGAAATGCTGTAAAGGACTTGTGCAGAGCATGCAGAAGATTCTCTGACACTGGAGGTATCAAAAGTGGTTTGTAAATTTTGTGCTAGAGATTTCTCACTGGACAGATGTTATACAGTCAGGCACATCAGTCAAGGTTGACAGTGATCAAATTCAGACATTACTTGACATCAACATTATTTCATTTTATTGGTGAAAATGAAAAATGTGTCTTTTACTGTGCATGAAAAATCAACAGACTTTTTGGGCAACCTGCTAAGTTTTTAAATTTATATGCTATCACAAAGTAGGACAAATACAGACCTATGAGTCACAGAAATCACATTCCCCTCAGTCTGCACATGCCTTACCAATGAGAAGATATTGGGGGTCCTGGAGAATGCTCTAGGCTATATGTGAAAATACAGGAGAGAGGAATAGCAAAGGTAAAGAACGTACAAATGACTTAAAAATCCATCAACTGCTGATACGCAGCAATGTTTTATGCACTCAGAGGAACAACAAACCTAACTCAAACAAACACATTTTCAGTCCTCCAGAAGTTTACAATTAATGCATAAGCAAAATCATTTTAAGCAACAGCTAAGCAGAACTAATTTTTCAAAAACTTGCAGTGGGCATTGAATCAATGAAGTCCATGGAGATGACACTACAATGCAGAACAGAATTCTGAATGGTTTCAAGAGAGATGGTGAGTACCAGCCATAATTTTAAAAAGTTTAAACACCTTCATCAATTATGGTATGTATCAGAAAAGTGCACCTGTGATCATGAGAGAGCTCAATGAACTAGTACAAAGTACTGTAAACTATTCTGCAAAACCAGCACACAGCTCTAGGTATAGCACAAGACAGCAACAAGAAGCACCTCCTACTTCCTTCTGGACACTCCTTAAAAGGTGAGATTGCTTTTGCCTATTTTTTGTGTTTTATATCACTGGAATAAGGTATTATGCCTATTTTCCTCTCAAAACACATTTGTATCATTCATTCAAATTTTGCATGCAGTGTTAAAACCTTCTTTCCTTCTACTGCACAGTATACCATTACATAACTATTGTAATACATCCTTTACCAATTACACCAATGATGAGGAGTTTGGGTAGCCCCTACTTTTGTGTTCTTGAAAAAAGTACTGCAATGGACAGTCTAGTGGAGTATCTTTTGACTATGTCCTAGGGGCAGGAACTGCTGGGTCAAAGAATGTACCTTATGTTCAACTTTAGTAAATGCTGTCAGATGGTAGTTATAAATGATGATTATAAAGTTCCTTCAGCACTGTATGACAGTTTCAGTTGTCCTACATTCTTATCCACACATTTGCCCCCAAATTCTTCATTTTAGCCACTCTAGTGACTATGTAGCAAACGCAGTTAGTATGGATAATATGAAAGTTACAAGAGTCAGCAAATCTCTCACAACAAAAGATCAAACAACAAGAAAAGGAAGCAGCTATTCAAAACAATATGGATATTAAAGGATAGTAAAATTCATTTTAACTAATATAATAGTAGGGAGGAATAAAAACATAATAAAGACAAACAAAAACACAGCTCAATTAGAGCCAGCAAACACTCCTTAAAACCAGACAAATAATATAAGAGAACACAAAAGTAGAGCATGGGAAGTATCCAGTGTATATTCGGCTAATTGGAACCCATAGTATGAGTGCCCTGACTAAGAATGCAGTCCATACTTTTCTACATAAACAATGGCTACTTTATTTGGGGGGGTCTGAATATTAATACTTTTTTCTAAATGAAATAAAACATATATATTACGAACAACAGAATAGCTTTTCTGTAAAACACTGTAAAATTTCCTACATGCACTGTGTGAGATATATTTCTTTAAGATACTACAGTGTAAAATTTGACCAGGGCATACATTTTTTGTATAGATACAAAAGTCAGAATCTCTAATAGTGCCTTTATATCTGTCTAATATTCAACTTAAAAAACAAAATCTCACACTTCCACTTAAGCTAGTAGAGAAAGAAAACTCCTGGTCAAAGGGAAAACACAAACTACCACTACTTGCAGGTTTCTACAATCACCCATAAGCTCCTTGAGAATAAGGACCATGTCTTGTAGTTTAACAAAGCTCTTCTGCACTTATTCAGCCAAGTACTCTCAGCAGAACATTCAGGAAATCCTACTCGCCAACATATCAGAGTCTCCAGGACTGAGCAATTTATCACATATGCTGTTTCACGTAGCTGGTGAAAAGTGACTAGATATTCATTTACTGAGTTCTGGAAGACCTACTTCAAATGCTATTTATTTGTTTATTGAGAGAAGGAAAGGGAGGGAACAGGCAGGTAGAGAGACACCGATGTTCAAGAGTCACATCCATTGGTTGCCTCTTGCATGCCCCAATTGGGGACCTTGCCCACAACCCAGGCCTGCACCCCAACCATAATGTAACCAGCAATGCTTCACTTCCCAGCCTGGCACTCAATGCACAGTGACACATCAGGCAGGGAAAAATGCTCACTTTGAACAAGCATTCATCCACAGGCACAGATTTTTTAAGTCACATAGAAACCACCAGTGGGGATTTCAATAACAACAAAGTGTTGGGAATCACTCTGCCTGGTTTTGCGAGTTGTAACTGCCCCCCATGGATAAGACTGAGTGACTGACCTCCAGAATGCAAGCCACAAGGAGACAAAGCTTGGCTCTGCTTCATCCTTCTACCCCCAATGCATGGTCGGATAGTCAATGACCCCTCACAGCAGGGGCAACCTAAGCCAGGCATGATCATTTGGGAGGCCATAATGGAAGGACTCATGGGGCTGAGACAAAGAGGGAGCAATGGACCCTCAGACCCCAGCTATTGTGACACAGCCCAAGTCCCCATGCTCTCTGGAAAAAGCCTTTCCTGCCTCTAAGCCACTTAAGCCTGAAAACCTGTGATGTGGGAGGCCATGCAGCCTCTAGCCAGCTAGAGTGGGATCCCGAGTCATTGGGCATACAGAACAATTCCTAAAAGTCCTGTGAAGGCAGCTTTGCTAAGATTCCTTTCACTCATATGTTAAGGATTCCAGCAGAAAATGAGTGTGTCTCCCAAAGTTTCTTCAACATCCTTTCCTGACAGACTTATTCAGACAAACCCCTCAGATCCTTGTGAAATGTCATTTACTGTTTGAACCTTACCTCCTGTATTCCTGTGTATTACAACACAATAAAACCCACTGAGAAAGAACGAACTCTGGACCTTTCTCCTCTGAGACACTGGCCACCTCCCCTACCCAGGGAGATCATGTATTAGTAGATAGGAGGGAAGACATTCCAACCCTGGTGGACAGGGGAGAGTTGCTGGCAAAGGCGCACCCACAACCAACTACAAAGCCATAAACTATGTCCAACAGATCAAAACTATTTCTTTCTAAATGAAGGCTTAGCTTACTGTTGAAAAGTTCATCTAGGTGAGATTTATTCATGACCACTCCAAACAGTGAACGGCACTGTTCATATATAAATGCTGACTCTTAAAAGACAGATATGGTAATGTCCGATAAAAAAGGTAGCCTCTGATTTCATTCGGGGTGGTGGAGCTCCGTTCATGGAGTGTGGGCTGCAAACGGAATTGTCACCAGTTCAATTTAGGTATTTTCTAAATTTTGAGAATTTATTTTATTGATCAAAATCTGTAATGTCTTAAGAAGTATGAAAGTGACTTAAGAGTAAGAACGAGCTAAAAGAAATCATGGAAGAAATACGAGGGAAACATTAGAGGGAAGTTGATAAGGAGACTGAAATGAAACTTTTTCATGACAAAGAGGTTTCTGGTGAAGACACACGAAAAAGAGAAAATGGTACAAAACTACTCAAACATAAATTGAATACAAGCAAGAAACAAGCAGTCATCAATGTTAAAGTACATGACACAGGATGATGCAGCAATTGTGTATCTTTTGAGCCCGGCCAATTCTAAATTGTTCTCTGAACAATTACAGATTAGACTTGCTAAGTGTAGTATTTGAACAGAATGGGAGTGTTCCATTAGGAGAAAAATATACGTGGATATTACATATTAGTGGTTTATGAATAAAAAACAATGATATGCTAATCCAGCACACAGGTACACCAGCTATAACTAGCCACACTAAGAATAAAATACCAACAACTCACTCACTGACTTCTCTGGAAAGGACCTGAGGGGAGTAAATCCACTTTATTACATCCTCTGTGTTCGCATCTAAGGAATCCAACATATCCAGTCCTGACAGCATAAAAAATGCAACTGTCAACATAACGGGGGGAAAAAGTAAAATTCCATCTTTACTATTAAACCCCTGAACACTAATTCAGAATAATATAAACTCATTTCAATTTCCCAGGCGATTTAAACACAACTTTCATTTTGCAAAGGCCAAAAAGCAAATATACTCTAATTTAGTAAGAACAATCAAACATTGTTTTTTTCATTTTTTAAAAAAGGAATATTTTGGGGTTAACAAACCAGTGCTACTCATTTGAATGTACTGAAGCCTGCATATCAGTAGCCTGGAGGCAAAAAGCAGGTCTGAGAAACAATTTCCTGCACTTGTTCAGTACAAATAAAGTCAAAAGCCTGGAAATATATACAAAAATCTCAATTTTCACTAATTTCACAGAAGTGATTATGCTTATACCTGCTTCTTGACTCTTAGGGAATGTTAGAAAAAAAAACATTTTTATTAAATGTCTTAACAAATACTGTGGCCTTAGAAAAATGTTAATGGATCTTAGAAAGGAACACTTTAAAAAATTAAAATGCTTTTTGATTCAATTTTCCCAAGAAGGATCGTTCTTTCATGGAGGAATGAATGATATTCTTCCCCCATCAAAGACTGGGTACTAAACCAGAAATCTAAACATTGCCCTTTCATAATATTTAGAACATAGTACCGTAATGATTGCTTTTCACATAAAGAGAACTTATGTGTAATCCCCCGTCATGTTGAGACCCATCCAGAATGTTGTTTAGTTGAGCGTGGTTATCCCATTTGTACATTCTAGGAATTCCTATGACTAATAAGAATAAGTTAATACTTCAAACAGTCTGGCCTAAAGACTTATAGCAGGGCCACTCCAGGCATTAACTCTTTCATGGAGATTCTCAAAGGATTAAGGCTTAATGACATAAGACAGAAGTGCTAAGGCACTTTGGACATGCAGAAACATACTGAACATATTCCTGGTTCTCATAAATAAGGAAGGTTGCTTCATTAGTTTGTAAAGGCCGGGGATGCTGCTAAATGTCCTATGTTGCACAGGTCAATCCCATGAAATAAAGAGGTATGTGGTCCAAAATGTCAATATTGCTGAGGTTGAGAAACCATGCTTAAAGTCCTATTATCTGTTTATAAGTGTTATCTAAATGATCTGTTGTTCATTTTACTTGCTCCTGAGAATGAATGCAAATATCACGAATCAGTCCGCTGATGTTACACTAGTTTAAGATTTTCTATATTTAATTATTCCAGACTTCTAAACGTCTAGCATTTTCAACTAAGAGTGTTACACAAATAAAGCCCCCACCCCCAGGGAAACCTTATTATTCAGATTTCGTTTTTGCCTGCTACCTCCAAGAAGGAATTGTACCTCTCAATGCCAGAGTTTGGTATAAAGGAAAGGAACTACTCACTCAAAAGTTACACAGGTTTAGATAGCAGAATGTCACCATTAAATCCAAATATCCCTATGAAACCCCTGCAAACACACACGCACACAAACACACACACACACACACACACACGCACACAAACGCACACGCACACATACTGGGCCTCCCTTGCTTAAAACCAAGCCAGTCAGGGGAACTCTATCTCAGGGAAAGAAAATAGATGTCTGTACATCAGCAAGGCTCCTGTTCTAACTACAAAACTGCCTCCTCATGGCCAGCCAGGGAGTCCCTCTGCATCCTTTCAAACCCTTAAGACAGCATTCTACATGGCGGCTACATCTTGCTCTCCTGCTTCCTAAGCTGTGTGGTCAAGAGAACCTCGCCCCCACGTTCCAAACCCAAGTGGATAAGCCACCCCCCCCACTATGGCTGCAATGCCTAGGTTTACATCCCATGTGGATCTTCCTCTGTAACCCCATTTCTGACTCCTCCCACAATCACTAGCATTCCCCTATTCTCCACTTTCCTTGGCTTCCCTAGTAACTGTGGACAGGTGTGGCCACATGGCACTGTGCCATCCATCTCCAATCACTCAGGCTGGTGCTATGTTGGAAACCACCCTGCTTGGTTTCAGGAGCTGCAAACCCCCCATAAACAAGGCTGAGTGAGTGACCTCCCGCCTGTGAGCCACAGCTTATCTCCCTGGCAAGAGTGCCTCTTGGGCTCCTTTTTCCATAACTGGCTTCCAATGCTTCATCAGGTGGCCAGTGATGGGTAACATTCTCCAAGGGGGGAACCACGTAAGAAAGGCATGATCATGTGGAGGACCCACAGAACTTGGGAGGTATGGAGGAAAGGGTTTTTGGACCCTCACTCTCCAGCTTTGATGAAGCCTGTGTCCTCAGGGTGTCTGAGAGAAATCTCTGAGAATTCCTTGGCTCTCTGTCTCCTTTTCCTGGCATAAGCCTGAAAACAATGACCGAGGGTAGTGCAGCCCTGTGCGAGAATGGCAGGCTACCCAGGTGACTAGGCACGAGAAAGCATATGTAAAATCCTGCAGACCCTGTTTGCTAAGAATGCTCTTAGTTAAATGATAAAGTCCTGAGAAGAAAATGAGTTTTGTTTTCCCTAAGTTCTGTAGCCTTTAGCTGACAGACCCTAATTTAGAAGAAGCACTAATGGCTCTTCATATAATATCTACTGTTTACTGCCTGACAACCATTATAACTTGCAGCTGAACTCCTGTGCAATAAAACACCCAGTAAAAGCCTGTCTAGGCAAAAGTCAGGGCGCTCTCCCCTTGAGAGGGTGGCCAGGCAGATCTGAGGCACTCTGGCCTTGAGGGAGTAGCCTTGTTGTCCCTTTTCCTCCGCAGGATTTTTGAGTCCCTTTGAATTTGTCTTCATTTTCCATCCATACTGAACTGCAGGCAAGGGTACCAGTCAGTGCTATAACCAAGGTGCTGCCTCCCAGTCATATCAAGGGGCAAGGTCACACCTATCTTCCTGGCTCCACTTCTGCCAGAAGGACACTCCGATATAAAAAATGAGTCTCAATCCCTGATTTTGCTTTTCCTAGGCCACAAAACAGGCTTAAGGGGGGACTCTGAGCTGCCCCCCTTAAAGCCTACACCTCATTACAATAGCAGTAGACACTAAGGTTTATAAGATTAACAGCGACAGAGCAAAGCTTATGTTTATAAAGTGAAGCTGTCAGCAGTGGCTGGCAAAAGGAGTCCACAAGTCATTTGGGACTTCCCCTAAGTTCGGCTAGGAAAGTGTGCCTTTTCTGACCATACTAGAATTCTAGAGTGGTCCAAAAACTTTGAAAGGAAGAAAATTACACAGGCCACAGAAAATACAGAGGAATGTTGAGCTGTGGGACTCTGAGAAGAATAGTGTGGGGTTTTAGTGTTCCCCAGTGACTGCCAGTTGGTACACAGACTATGGTGCAACCTGTCCTGGTGCAGGAATATAGAGGGATAATCTTGTTACATATGTACCTAAAATCAGGCCAGTGAGGTTATTTTCAGTTTTACTTTTCCCTTGGAGACCATCTGACTATTCTTTCTTCCTCTTTTTCCCTAGAATTGAACTCAGAGTGTGTAGTCTGAAACACTAAAGCAAGCCAAGTCTCCATTCCTCTTCTACTCTAACCAATACACATAAAAAGTGCAGAATCTCATGGATGATGAACTATCATTTTTTGTCCCTACATCAACTTTCTTCCCCAGTGGGTGATAAATGATGTCTCCAAAAGATCTCCAAATGTCCAGGCTTAAGAAGAAATTTGGGGGATTGGGCAGAAGCACAAAAAGAAGCAAAGACTAAATAGAATCTCAAAAAACTCTATCTGAAGGAAAATCAATCTGGGCAGTGGAAAAAACAATTTAGCCATGCTGAAATGATTTTCCCATGCCACTAAGTGACTAGAATGTTGTTAGGCTAGATCAGGTGAGCCATCACTACACAGTTCAATGGAACACTGATTTAGTTAAATGATATGGCTATGGCTGCAATGCCTAGGTTTAAATCCCATGTGGATCTTCCTCTATAACCCCATTTCTGACTCCTCCCACAATCACTAGCATTCCTCTATTCTGATTTATGGGAGGTGACTAGATTCCCAAACTTTGGATCTCTTGCTCTGCACTCTTCCAGTACAGTCTCTTTAATGGAATCTCCAAGTCTCTTTAACTGTGGACTACATTCTTCCCTAGACTTCAAACAATTACTGTGCAGCAAACTCGAACTGGGGTCAGTGGATATGAAGCATCAGTTATCACTTGAGAGCTTGTTACAACTGCAATATCTCAGAACCTCTCCAGACCTAAACAACCAGAAGATATGAGGCGGGGGGTAGTGAGGAAGGAGGGTACTCTGGATGTGCCCTGGGGCTAAGTACATGGATACAGGACAGAGACCTTGTTCTAAGACAAACTGTCCTCCTTTCTGGAAAACTGTTGAATCATAGTGACTCATGTACACACCCGAGCATGCACAGAAGATGCTACATGACCCCAACTTCATTATAATAGCACTACAATAAATTAACATTGTGCAGCTCCTTCTCCAGGGGCCAATCAAGGAATACAATGGGAGAAGAAATGCAGACCAGCTTTAAAATACCACCAGTAGTATGCACAATAAAAGTAGCCGGGAAGAATCCACTGTACAAAATCAGCATCCGGCCATCCCCCGAGGTGAATGGCTGTACACAGCTGACCTCCTCCCATGCTCTGTGGAGTGTACTATTGCCTAACCAACCTGCACTCTCTGTATTTCTGCTATAAACTCTGTGTGCTCCTTTCATTCTTTGCACGTGATCACCAGGAACGTCATTACCTGTGCTTATCTGTGACACCTATACTTTCAAAACATTCCACATGATTTCCCTGCACAGCAGAACTCGGCAGCACCTGTCCAATTGGTCTGTATATTACTTTCTCCTATCAGGCAAGCGATCTCAGCCTTTAAGTGTGCACCACAACCACCTGGGATGCTTGTAATAATGCAGACTCCCAGACCCACACAATGTCCAGTGTAGATCTGGGGACAGGCTCAGGTACATGCATTTTTGTAACTAACGTGATGTGAGTGATTAAGAGCCTCCCACCATTACTGTCATACTTTGATGTCTACATTGCAAAACTGTGATATTCTTCATATAAGGGATGGAATGAAAAGGCAGAATACTTTGGGGATAGTTGACAGCCACACTTGCAACGCAGGATGCACAGAGGAACATGGAAGGATTCAAGCAGAAAGACTATACAGATTGTGAACATCTTGTAAAACAAAAATTATCTAAATGTTTTTCCTTGAATACCTGAATCTGTAAAAATAACAATAGAAATATGGTCAATATTTTGCTCCTCAATAAAAAAAGCCTACTGCAATTACTCCTAACTAAACACAAGTGGCAATAATAACACACAATCAAAAGAACTTTTCTAAACCACCCATAAGAAACCTGTTATTTCACAAAGCTCACAATCCAAGGTTCACCATTCCTTTGAGGTAACTAGTAACTACCCCTTTTCAAAGCTAATAAAGAAAAACCTCAAATGAAATAACAAACAATATATATGTATTTGAATTTTCATAAAGTCACTCTTAGAAGAGTAAAAATTATTCCTATTAGTCAATCTAAAAGAAACAGAAATGAAATAATTTTGCCAAATGGTGGGTCAGAAAATAAGGTCAAATATTAGCCTTCTAAAGAATCAACTGTTTCAGACCTATCAGTAAACCTTGCTTTCATACCACATCCTTATACCCAGACACATGGGGGGCACTCAATAAATGCCTGTGGAATGAACTGTAGTACTGGGTAAGAATGATGTCTTTGTCAATCCACCGCTTTTCCTTAATACTCTGGTATTAGTAGAAATTGGGTAGCCAATCACATTTGCTCCAAAGGTTGGAGCTTCTTCACAAGTATCTTAAACTCAATTGTGAATCACATATGTCACAAATGAACTTAATGCTAAACTAAGGAAAGGAAAGACTGCAAATCTGAAAAACTTTAGAAATGAGTACAAAACTGATGCACACAGATATTCTAAAATGCGTTACTGAACCATAAGAAAAAAAACAAGTTTAAAAAAAAAAAAACTCTACTCAAGGCACAAACGCAAGACCTAAAACAAGATAGAAAATTTCCTCACTAATGTAATGTAACATGATAGCTTTCTTATCTAATATGTAATCCCCAGTCCTAAAATTATACTAATGTTATTAAGTCAATTCTAACATTTGGTTGTTCAAACAATTTTGCTGTATCACTTACACTGTGAACAGGATTATACAGTTTACTATCAACATGCATTAGTCTATGTAGTTTTGCCCATGGTGAAATTTTAAAGAATAGACTGGTCAGACACACCTGCATATTGCAAATGCGACCACAGACCTATAATAATAACGACAAAAAAATATCAACAATAACAACAGAATTAAACACGTTTCTCCTCAAATGCTACTAGTTCGCATAAAATTAACCCCAAGCAAATATAAATGTGATTTATGAGGGTATTTCTTAACATCCTGTATCATACAATTTTGAAACATTTCCCTAAATTTATCCAGGTAGCACTGCTTAAGGACATTATAGAAAAGAAACATTAAGCCTAGTTGTGGGCTGTTTTAGTAAGTCAATACCAATGAACAGGGAAAGGCACATACATACTGCTTTCCTCTTTTTGTTAAACAATAATAGTCTTCATCTTTCAGGGTTCAGATCACATTATTCAACCAATATTCATTTCATACACCAAATACTGTTCAATGTCCCAATGCAATACTGTCCAAAATAAGTTTCTGAGTTGACGGAAATATTTGAAATAGAAACAGAAGGCACTGGTCAATGTGCTGAAAGAGCAGATGTAGTACAGTGCCTATTGCAAACAGAACAGAGTTTTAATCTGATTTAATTTTAATTAGTTCAAGTTTAAATAGTGAAGTATGGCTACCACAAGGGACAGGGAAACCCTAGTGCTACAGAAGTAAACAAGGTACACAAAGACTCTGCTATCGCGAAGTTTACAATCCAAGGGGCAAGAAAGGATACTAAAAAGAAAATCCATAAGTATATAATTTCCAGTGGTGATTGGAGTGGTGTCTTCTGCCAAGGGTGATTAGGGAAAGCATCTGTACAGAAATGTGGATTAGGTACCTGCCTTTCCTATATGATCCTATAAACCCTGCACAAGCATAGTACAGACCCTACTGAAACTGCTTTTCTCAGGTAGCACTGTTCTCTAGCAACTGACACAAATATTTTTTGAACAGTATGCACAAGTATTCTATAACACTTCCAAAACAGACCAAGTCTTGCAGTGCAGAAAATACACCAGAGATTCTAGAGTTCAAAAAATGTGGAGAAAACAATCTGCTCTTCCTTCCCAGCTAGCACCACACAGCTTTTTAGAGCCTTGCTTCAAAGTGTAGGTAGTCTCCTACACTTCTTCTCATCCTCAGACTTTTCCCTTGAATAGCTAATTCCTAGTTTCTTCACTTCCACCAGATCATACTCCTCAGCACCTCCAACTTACAAGCCCGCAGATACACTTTTGGAAATACACTTTACCAGGCTGCTTAATGCAACATAATAATTCCTTTGCCAATTGTCTTCACTTCTATAGACTCACAGTTCCTGGGAATTTAACTTCTGTTCGGACCCCAGGACACCCCTCCTGTTCTTGGACATCAAAAACAATGCAGGCATTCAGTAAATCACAGGTGGCCAAGAGAAGCCCCCCCGCCCCATGTTGCCATATCCGCCCTTCACTTTGTTCTTTACCCATCCCGAGTACAGCACACTCTTAGCTGTGGGAGAGTAGTTAGTTAGGTTTACACAGTCCTAAAGTTGCCTTGGGACCTTTGAAAGCAGCCCGGAGGCTGCTGTGGCCATGGTGAAATGAGTTTGACACCCTTGCAATCACGAGTTAATCAGTCCAATAACTTTCAAGGGAAGAAAACAGGCTTTAGAGATGAACACATAATAGCGTATACAGAAACTGAGTTATCAAATTGTAGGAATTGATTATCAAACCTGTATCTTATAAATCAATGTTACCTCGATTAAAAAAAAAAGAATAACTTGGAAAAACAGGAGACGCAGTTTACTTAAAATGTGATGGCAAACACTTGGCCTTTTCCCTTTTTCCTTTTCACTCTAAATGAACGAGGCAGGAAAAACGCAGTTAAAGAAGGTCGAAGTTAAATGGCAAGTGGAAAAGGCGGAAACTGGCGACTTCAAATCCCTAGACTTACTGCTCCAAACCCGCTTGCCCCGGTTCCCAGGGAAGTGAGTTACCAAGGGCTCCCTGGAGATGGGAGGCACTGGCCAGGGTCCGGTGGGTGGCAGTGGCGCTGCCCGCTGTGAGGGGCCGCACTGGGCGTCCCGCTCCAAGGCCCCTTTGTGCTGAGGCCCGCGACCCCCGCTGGCTCTGGTGACTGTGGTCAGTCCTTACCGGTCGGACTCGGGAGAAGAACAGCGCTCTGGCAAAACCTGAAGGCGGGACTGGAAGAACAGCTCCTGCTGACCCCTCAGAAACCCCAACCACTCTCCCTCACACTCACTCACCTTCCACTCCACCTCCGAGGCTGCCTGGCTGTTAGGGAAGTGTTGCCTTCGTGACCTGGAAGCAATTGTTGGGTGGAACCAAATAACCTGCACCCAGCAATTCGATTCGTGTGCAATTACCATAGGCAGTCATGCAGGTAGTG
This sequence comes from Sturnira hondurensis, assembly GCF_014824575.4. Taxonomy (NCBI): domain Eukaryota; kingdom Metazoa; phylum Chordata; class Mammalia; order Chiroptera; family Phyllostomidae; genus Sturnira; species Sturnira hondurensis. Next base: position 164,974 of record NW_028086265.1, read on the forward strand.
GCTCGCTGCCCTGTGCCACCCCGGTTTCTTCCTAAGTAGCGCGCTAACCGACTTTCTCCACTCCTTCGATATTTGGGAGGGAGCACAGTGTGAACAGTTTTAAGTTCTCTTTGAGAAGATAAAGGAAGTGAGGTAGTGGTACATATAAAACAGGAATGACTCCCTATGAATTTCCCTACAGACGCACTTGGGAGGACGCCACAGTTTCCTCCGAAATGGATGGAAAGGAATGCTACAAATCAACCTATGGAAGTAAACGTTAGTTAAGCAATTATTGCCACTATAAAACTTGAGTCGTCACCGGTCCTCTCTACAATATCAGATATCACTCTATGATGTATCTCAGGACAGTATACAGACAAAGGTTGGCACGTGTGTCTGCTTGCATCTATCTACAAATCTTCAGACTGCACTCTGCTAGAGCCAATGTTTTCACTCCAGCGTCACTGTTTTATCTCTGTTTTTTTTGTTTTGTTTTTGTTTTTTGCAGCAGCAAGTAAGCTCCACATATCCCCAACTACACATATATTACAAAAATGAAATAACATGTGTCTAGCAATTTTTTCAAAAGAGGGACATAAGTTGGTTCCAGCATGTTCTCCTTAAAACTTCATAATGAAATCTTAAAAACAACAACAACAACAACAACAACAACAACAACAAAACACTGAAGGGTCATGCCTAAAATAATTTTTGCTTTTTGGTTTTTCAGTAATCATTTGAGCTAATTGAAGTTTGGGTATAACTTTAATTAATTACTGTCATCCCTAGAAAATGCACTTTACTTAAAAATGTACCATATGGACTGGAGTTACACTTTTCAACAATGCAAAGTGCCTTATGTAATTCTAGGCACTTACCTCATTCACACTCTTTCCTGTGTACCTTTAACCAAAACCACATTATGAAAGAGCTGAGTATAAGCAGAGACCTGTCCTTCTTCATTCTGACAAGTGTGGAAGCCATAATCCTTTTACTACAGGTATGCCAAATCAGAGTAGTTTTTAATGCATTATTGCAATTAAGATCTATCTCACTTACACAGGTACTACCAAAGTCTGAGATGTCCAAAGTGGAATCTTATCACATGCATTGAACTTACTGTATGTAAATAGAATGAACTCTGCACACTCTGTGTGTGCTCAGAAAGACAATCCTGTTCCACCTGGCCCTTAAAAGTAAGTCAAATGTTTCATCTGATTCTTAGCTCAGAAATGATCAATCTGATCCAAATCTGGAGGGAATACTTCTATGATGGACTCAATGAGTAATAATATAACATACTCCTAGGTAAATAAAAGGTTTTCCTTTGGTGAGTGATTTGGTCATACAAGGGTTTTCACATACAGATGAGGGAATGTGTCTAACCCCTACCTAAAATGCCACTCTTCATTATTAGCTAAAAAGTCTAAAATAGTTCAAGCCTTCAAGGGGTGAGACTGATAGAGCACCCATTTATGGAATGTTATTTAGCCATTAAGTGGTACTATTTGAATTATATAGAAATATACAGAAATATGTGAAGTTTCACATAGTGCTTACACTATAGTAACTGAAACATACTCTGTGATGGTACCTATTTCACAATACAGTCAAACCTGGCTGGCATGACTCAGTAGACTGATGTGTTTGAGAACACATCAAACCCTGTACTGGTTCCATTGAGATGAGAAATGTATTTCAGCACTTGGTGCTTAATTTTGACTCATAAGTCATAAATGCTTATCACTCATTGCTTGCTTGGTTCTCATTGGGTTTCCAACTTGTGGACGAGTCCCAGAATGAATTAACAATAAGTACTGAGGTACCACTGTATGGGAGTATACTCTTGGGAAAAGTTACTTTGGGGTCGAGGAAGTATAGGTGGTTTATAACATTTTTAGTGTTTTTTTTTTAAATGTCTTAACATACCTTTAAAACCAGCATAAGAAATCTTTATTCATTTATTCTGTGAGTTTGGAACTGAAGACATTTATATTATGCTTATTCTACCTAGTCTATGTAAAGGATCCATATAACAAATTCCTCATTTATTTTAGATTCTGGTACAAGGAATTCTTACTTCCTCAAAGAAACTTCCACACCTTCTTTTAGTTAAAACAAGATGAGAACAAAAGCCCTAGCTTGTGTGGCCCAGGGGATTGAGCGCTGGCCTGAGAATTAGAGAGTCACCCTCTGGATTCTGAGTCAGGGCAGGCCGAATTCCTGCATTGCAGGCCAGGTCCCCAGTAGGGAGTGCACAGGAGGAATGCACAGGTAGATGTTTCTCTCCCTCTCTGACTCCCTCCCTTCTGCCCTCTCTAAAAATAAATAAATAAATGCTGTAAAAAAAGTAAACAACGCCCCCTCCCCATAAGTATCACATTGCCCTCTACGCTTACCTTACATGCATAAAGTTGGACTCGGTATTTGGGTGAAAAACCCAGCATCATTTAAGTAAGCAGCACACCACGACCTATGCTTTTGTGTACCTTCTATCTGTTTAATTCTATTTTTGTAAATTCCCATCTCCTGTTCTATATTTCATTTCTAAATTTTCTCAAACAATTTTGAAAAGTCATGGAAATTGAGTACTGTAAAGTAGGTATTCCTGATTACGGATGTTTTATGTTAATTCTCAGATTTACACCAATAACTGTACAATTAGAATTTAGTTTTCTTTGTAAGGAAAAGTAGAATTACTTTGAATAGTAAATGTAACAGAAGAAGAGGTTTTGAGCACTACACGGAGTAAATCTCTGAGTCATCTGACCTAAAGGTATCAACTTATAATTCAAGGATATTCTAAGATAAAATTCATAAGAAATAAGTTTCCTATGTTTATTATACATATACTAATTTTCCTATAAGATGAAAACTAATTAAAGTTAGGAAGTAGGATTTTATAGTACGATAACTTGACAAGAATTGTTACCTTTTGCTTTCATGGACAGAAGTTTGGAAATTTTAAAGTTAACTCTTTTGATCAAATATATTGAGGCAAACATAAGAAGAAAACCAAATCAGCCAGGAGAATGGGAAATACACAAAGATTTTATAAATGTGTGAAATCCAGAAAGGCTGGAGGGAAATTAGAAAAAAAGTAAAGGAAATCAAAAAGATGTTTATCAATAATACAAATGATAGAGTAGATATGAGATGTGAGGTGTGAGACGTAGTTGTGAAATTAGTATTCTTTATAGAAAGCAAAGCATGCTTCAAAAAATACAAAAATTTACTTTTTCTATTCACTCCACAAAAATTTAATAATTGACACAATACCAATGTGTAAGCTTAGAAAAAGTATTAGCTCACCTCATGCCTGAAACAAGGAAGAAAACCATACATTTTGTTACTCAAGCTAACTTACCTCCCAAATATAAATGTTACAACATTTTGGTTCAACAAATGTCACTCTGTAATTGTCCCAATTTTTTTTGTGGCATGACAGGAACAGAACACCTTTGAAGTGTTCTCATCACTCTAAATGAAATACTGTTTGTAACACAAACTCAATCAAGAAAGTTGTACATCAGTAATAGGCCAACATACACATTTAGTACCTTCTTAGTGTAAGCAGTAAATACTAATGACGTTACCACTTGGAACTTGATGACCATCAATTCACATGTAACACAATCATAGATCTACCTGGGCTAGTGGTTTTAAAAAAAACCTGGTTCGTTGCTGTGTCCTGTTGTAGCTAAATATGCTAACATTCTCATAAACTGAATACCAATTTCATTATTGTCTCTATGTTGAAATAGCCCCTAGAAGAAGAAGAGAAGAACAATTATAAAGAGCTGGCAAAAAATTTAGAAACTCTAACTGATTTAACATTAACTTTCATTTTATTTTTTTATAAAACAGGTTTAATTCAAGTAGATAAAAAAGGCCAGGCTCCAGGCTTTGATGTGAAAGAAGTGAAAAGCACTCATCTGTGTCAGTGTGGGCCACCTCCCAAGTGAATTGGGCACATTAATTGTCAACTTGTTAAAATGTATATGGATTTGTTTCATCAACTTTGTTCTCTAAAATATAACATACATACTGACTGCACATAAAATATAAACATGTTGTTATTAAATTATTATAAAATGAACACCCATTATAACTCCTTTTTACAGATGTGGGATATGTAGTGAGAGCCCAGAGCCTGTTGGTTCTATCTTCTTAGTCCATTCTTCCCCACCTTTGGTAGGTTTGAAAAGTCTAGGGGGGTCTTTGCTAACATTGCTTTCAACCTGTAATGAGAAGTGATATGAGTTCCAGAGAATTGTGTACTCCTGAGGAAGATCTGTAATAAGGATCTTACTCAGACAGCAGTTTAAGAAAAATATCTGATATTAACTAAATAACAAAACTGTTAATAACCTCTTCAGCAAACTTTTCACTGTGTTTATAAAGGTATAATTAAGCTTGCACTACTTCAACCTTTTAATAAACTATTACTTTATTTTTTAGTTCAATTATTTTATTCTATTTCTATTATGAAGAAAATGTGACACAGCAAAGTGTGACAGTGGCATAACAAGGTAATACATTTGGGATAAATAACCATTCATAAGTTCTTTCTCTCTCTGTGAGAGAGAGACTTACCAACATTTTTACTGTGAGGATCACCACTGAGATTCAGCAATGCCATTGGTGTAAAAGAGGGCTCATACAGAAAAAAAAATGAAGAAAAGAACAGAGTAGAAAGAAAGAATTAATTCAGGATAAAAGAAAACAAGGTACTTATAATGTGAAATGTCAGAATTCAAATAATAGTTGCTTAAATTGTATTAAGCTAAACCATACTTGCATAAATAAGTAAGTAAATTTTAAGAGGAATCTTAAAATAGAAGATGAATTTAAAAATTAAGATGAATTATAAATAAGTAAGTGAATTTAAATTTTATGATAAATCAATGAATCGGGATAATAACAATAAAAAAAATCAATTTCAGCCCTGGCTGGTGTCGCACAGTGGATTGAGTGCAGGCCTGCAAACCACACGGTCCAAGTTCGATTCCCAGACAGGGCACATGCCTGGGTTGCACACCAGTTCCCAGCAGGGGACTCATGAGAGCCAACCATATATTAATATTTCCCTCCTTCTCTCCATCCCTTCCCCTATAAAGATAAATAAACAGAGATCTTTTAAAGAGTCTTAAAATATAAAAAATGTAAAATGAATTAATTTCAATATATAATATTTTTCTTTAATTTTGCCAGTCCTTTCACTATCTGTCTCTCTCTCTCTCTCTTTTTTTTTTTTTTTTTGCTTTTTCATCTCTCTTGGTCTGTCTATCAAGAATTTTCAATTTAAGTTTATGTAAATCTTAAAAAAACATTTACAACAAAAAACAATTACATCATAAAAGTAAGAGCCCTGACTGGTGTGACTTAGTGGGGTTGGTGTAGTCCTGCTAACTGGGAGCTTACAAGTTTTGAGTTTCTTCAGGGAATAAAACAAACTTTCAAATTCTTATCTCAGATTTCATAGTGTCTAAATACAAATGAAAATTCACTTGAAGCACAAGAAGCTACCTAAAACCTAGAAGAAAAAGAAGAAAGGTGTTATGTTAAGATGGCAAAAAAAAGTGTTTGCATATAACTAAATTTCATATATAAAATAAAATGGTTCATCTGTAACACATTAGTGGATATTTATTGCATATATATATATATATATATATATATATATATATATATGTATATGTCATTAATTTTGTAAGAAAACATGTTTAAAAATACATCAATCTCAGCTCTTCCTTAAAAGTATTAATGGCATTTTTTATTTCTTCCAACACATCTCTCAGCTTTTCAATAACTTTAAAAATTAACAAAACATTATATTATATCATTGCATAGAACCTGAGAATATTTGAAATGAATGGAATGTTCCCCTCATTTGAAAACTTTTCTTAGTGTAAAGAATAATAAACAAGTACTTTAAAAAGCAAATTTTCACATTTCTAAAATTTTACTACAAGTGTTTTTATGGATATGTATCATCACATCGTTCTGTTCTAGACAAGTTTCTTTTCCTTTTTTTGATTCAAACTTCATTGTATTTCCCCCATTGTATGGGGACCTTTTAGTCCCCATATACAGAGTCCCTCCAGCAATCACCATCCTGTTGTTCATGTCTTTGAATCATTTTTCCTTTTTGCTCAAATCCTCCACCTTTTAACCTTTTCTCTCCACTACCTGCCATTTGTTCTCCAGTGACACGTCTCTTTTTCCTAGTTAGTTCACTTTGTACATTGGATTTTACATTGGAAGGAAGTCATACAGTATTTGTTTTTCTCTGACTTATTTCACTTAGCATAATGGTCTCCAGGCCCATCCTTACTGCCACAAATATTAAAATTTAGTCCTTTTTAATGGCTGAGTACTCTCCTGTTTTGTAAATGTGTCATAGTTGTTTTATCTGCTCATCTACTGATGGACATTTGGGCAGCTTTCCTACCTTGGCAATTGTAAACAACACTGTGATATCCATAGGGGTGCTTATCCTCTTTTGAATTAATGTTTTGGGTTCCTGAGATATAGTCCCACAAATGGGACCGCTGGGTCAGAAGTCAGATCCGTTTTTAATCTTTCAAGGTACGTGCTCCCTGCTGCTTTCTACAGTGCATTCCCACGGCAGTACAAAAAGAATCCCTTTTCTCCACATCCATGCCAGCACTTGCTGTGTATTGATTCATTGATGAGAGGCATTCTGAGAGGTGTCTATCTCACTGTGGTTTTGATTTGCATCTCTCTGATGATTAGTGACCTTGAACATCTTTTCATATGTCTCTGGGCCACCTGTGTGTACCCTTTGGAGAAGTGTCTCTTCATGTCCTTTCTCCATGTTTTAATTGTTTGTATTTTAGGTGTTCAGTTTTGTAAGTACTTTGTAAATTTGGGGCATTAACCCCTTATCAGATGTACATTCAATTATGTTCTCCCATTCTGTGGGATGTCTCTTCTGTTGATATTTCCCTTGGCCATGGAAAAACTTCTTAGTTTGATGTGGTCAAATTTGATTATTTTCTCTTTTGTTTCCCTTACCTGGGGAGATACAGCCAATAAAAATTGCTATGAGCAGTGTCCAAGATATTTTGCTGCCTGTGTTTTCCTCTAGGGTTTTTATGATTTCTATTCTAATATTTAAGCCTGGAATCCACCTTGAAATTATTCTGTATATGATTTAAGAAGGTGTGCTAGTTTAATTCATCTTCACATATATGTCCAATTTATCCAACACCATATATTGAATAGACTATCTTTAGTCCATGGTATATGCCTTCTTCTGTGGAATACTTATTGACTATAAAGGTGTGGGTGATCTCTGGACTCTATTTGTAGGTATTTTATTCATTTTGAAGCAATTTTGAATGGGTCTGTTTGATTCATTCCTCTTACTGTTAGTTCATTATTGGCATAGAAATGTGCAACTGATTTCTGGATAGTAGTTTGGAATCCCACTATTTAGCTGCATTACTTCCTCTAATACTAATGGGTTCTTGCTGGATTCTTGGTGTTTTCTATGTACAGCATCATCTCATTCATGAATAAAGACAGCTTTAGTTCTTCCTTTTCAGTTTGAGTGCATTTTATTTCTTCTTCTTGACTGATTGCTGTGACTTCGGAGTCCAGTTCTCTGTTGAATAAGAGAGGTGACACTGGGCATCACTGTCTTCTTCCTGATCTGCAGGGGAATGTTTTTATTTTTTTTCCCACCGAGTGTGACACTGGCTGTGAGTTTCCTACACATTGTGTCTCTTTTGTATAAGTATCGTCCCTCTAATCCCACTTTGTTGAGAGATTTTTTCATAAATTGGCACTGGGTTTTATCAAGTGTGTTTTTCTAGCATCTATCAATGTGATCATGTAGTTTTTAGCCTTCCTTTGGTCTATGTGGTGAATCACATTTATTGGTTGCAAATGTTGTACCAAGTTTGAATTCCCAGAATAAACCCTACCTGACCATGGCATGCGATCTTTTTGATGCATTCCTGCACTGGGTTTGCTAATATTTTATTGAAAATTTTAGCATCTATGTGCATCAGAGATAATGGCCTGTATTTTCTTTCTGTGTAGTCCCTTCATTTGGTTTTGGGATTATGGTAATGCTAGCCTTGGAAAATGAGTTTGGGAGCCTTCCCTTCTTTTAAGTTCTATGAAATAATTTGAGAAGGAGACATGTTAGTTCTTCTCGGGTTGTCGGGTAAAACCCATGTGTGGAAGGCATATGACCTACGACTTTTGTTTGTTAGGCATTTTTTGTGTACTGCTTCAATCTCATTTGGTGCGATCTCTATTTTGATTCTATGATTCTCCTTATTTAGTTTTCGATAATGGAATGTTTCAGAAATTCATGCATTTAATCTAGGTTGTCCAGGGCGTTGGTATATAGTTGTCCACAATATTTGCTTACAATCCCTTGTATTTCTCTGGTTTCAGTTGTTGTTTCTCCTCTTTCACCTGTGATTTTACTTATATGGGTCTTCTCCTTTTTTTTTCCTGATGAGTTTGGCTAAAAGTTTGAGTATAATTGGTATCGTTTCAAAGCAAAAACTCTTGGATTCATTCCTCTTATGTATTAGACTCTATTATATTTAGACTCTATTTTATTTGTTTATCATCTAATCTTTATTATTTTTTTCCTGGTACTTTCTTTGGGCTTTGTTGTTCTTTTCCAAGTTCCTTTAAGTGTGAAGTTAGGCTGTTTATTTGAGCTTTATTCATTTTTTAGAGACAGGGCTATGGTGCTATGAAATTTCCTGTTAGAATTGTTGTCCCAGTGTCCCAGAGATTTTGAATTGTTGTGTCTTCTTTTTCTCAAGGTCACTTTTGATTTCTTCCTTGGGCTCGATGTTGACCCATTCATTTTTTAATAAAGTGTTCTTTAGCTTCCATGTGTTTGTATGCTTTTCAGTGTTCTTGTGGTTCCTTTTCAGTTTCATAGCATTTTGGTCAGAGAAGATGCTTGCTGTAATTTCAGTCTTCTTACATTTATTGAGACCCGTTTTGTGTCCTAGCACGTGGCATATCCTAGAAAACGCTCCAAATGCACTTGAAAAGTGTGTGTATTTTGGTCCTTTGAAATGAAATGCTCCAAAGATATCAATTAAATGCCTTTGATGTAGAGTATCGATAAGGCCACTGTCTCCTTGTTGATTTTCTGCCTGGAAGATGTATCCCCTGAAGTCAATGGAGTGTTAAAGTCTCGGACTACAATTGTATTTCCATCTATTTCTCCTTTTATGTCCACCAAGATTTGCTTTACATATATATGCTCCTATGATTTACATAGCTTTACACAATTATATGTTTTATATAGGGGATCATATGTTCAGGGTGCAATTGTTTACTACTGTTACATCCTCTTGTTGGATTGTTCTCTGTATCATGATGTACTGTCCTTTTTTGTATCTACTATAGCCTTGGTTTTAAAGCCTATTTTGCTGGATGTGATTGCTGTTACCCCGGCTATTTTTACTTTTCCATTTGTATGAAACATCTTGTTCCATCTCTCTATTGTCAAGCTGTGTGTATCTTTCGGTCTGAGGTGGGTCTCTTGGTGGGAGCGTTTATTTGGGGCTTTCTCATCAGTTAGGCTATTCTGTGACTTTTTGGTTGGTGAATTTAAGCCGTTTACATTTGAGATGATTATTGATAGACATGAACTCAGTGCCATTTTCTTAGGCTGTTTTCTTTTCTTGTCTCTTTCTCCCTCTCAACTTCTTAAAGCAAGTTATTTAGCATTTGTGGCACTATTGTCTTTGTATTAATAAACCCCTTCAGCTTTTTTTTAAATCTTGGAAGCTCATTGATTTTAAATGTCAGCTTTATTCTGTACAGTAGCACTGGATGTAGGTCTTTGCTTTTCATCACGTTGAGTGTTTCAACCCACTCTGTTTTGGCCTGAAATATTTTTGTAGAGTAATCTGATGATAGCCTAAATGGCATTCCTGTGTAGGAAATGACATGCTTTTCTCTTGTGGCCATGCAGGTGCAGCGTGGTAATGCTACTCTGGAGGTCTGTAGCTGTATGCTGGGTCTGCAAGCTGTGGGGTATCCCAGGTGGCACCAGGTAAGGTACGCCCCCACCTGTGTTCTGCCCTGGGACACCTAGCCTGAGGTACAAAGCAGTCTGAGATTACTGCTACTTTTCTTGGCTGTTCACAGGCAAAGTCAAGCTGTGAACCTCTGGTTGCTGTTGCTCTTACTGGCCTTTGGGCTTCTTAGCAAGTGAGACAGGATATGGGAGCTTGCTGAGGTCAACTGTTGCCTGTTGAGAGGGTTAGGGGAGTTGTGAAGCATAAGCCAAGACCATCCATTCATATGGAAAAGCCACTGTCAACAGCTTGGGTGGGCCTGTAATTTTGGTGGAGCCTCAAGGATCTTCAGGGTGGGACAAAAAGTGTTACAAACTTTTAGCCAAAAGTGGGAATACCCACTTATTTCTTTACAGTTCCTGATAATTGTCATTGTTATGAACTATAATACCACTATAAAAATATTAGCCCAAGTTCTCTTCTCATATTTGTATGGTCCCATGTATTAATTTATCAAATTAGGGCACTCCTGTCTGCTACTTTTTAGTGCTTACTATGTTGCCAGCATTGCATGAGTGCTTTATGTGAAATTCCTCACTTTGAGGCCCCAATAATTCCATGAATTAGGTCCTGCAGTAATTTCCACTTGACAGATGAGGAAAAGAAAGCTCAGAAAAATCAAATGTCTACCTCAAAATCACATAACTGATAGTTCAAGGATTTGACTGAACATCTGATTAAATTCATTTGTTGTGAGCACTTTACTATTTTGATCATTCCGGAATGAATGTTGATATAAGTATAGAGATAAAGATACAATTTTATTTTCTTAAAAACGATGAATAATTGTGCCAATAGTATTAAACTACTTCTTCAGGTATTTGAAATGCCCCTAAAAACCAATTATTTCAAAAAGCAAATGATGGCAAAACTACTAGGTGAGAACCAGGATCCTTATCACTCTTCTTTCCTCTTTACTGGCTGCATCTGAGTCTTTGCACAGCACAGATTCTCCATCCTATACATTACACGGATATTGGTTCTTTTCACTTCATCATTTGGAAGAACTTACAGCATTTTGAAGATTAAGGAGCCCTATCAAGGTCAGGTAGTACAGTTCTCCAATTTGTCCTTATCAATACTGAATCAATAAAGTAAGACTCAATTCCATTAATGCCAAAAAAGACAGATTCTTATTCCATAAGTAAACAGGTTTTTTTCCCCCCTGGCCTTGGTGGCTCAATAGATTAAGTGCCAGTCTGTGAACCACAGGGTCATTGATTCGATTCCCAGTCAGGACATGTGCCTGGATCTTGGGCCTGTTCTGCAGTGGGGAGTATGTGAGATGCAACCACACATTAATATTTCTCTCTCCCTTCCCCACTCTTTAAATATAAATAAATAAAATCTCATTTTAAAAGTATGTATTTTTCCAATGCACAACAAAAAGTACTAATGCCTGAGAGAGCACATAAAATATAAATGGTCTTACAATTGGGTGTAGGGCTTCATATCTCTTACCTGATGCTGAAGCTTCTTAAGATTGTAACATACTTTGGCTAATTGTTTCTCCTATATTGAAGAAGTATGCAGTTTTATATAATTATATGGCAAATATGGTTACAATTCAGAATCCCATTTCTGAGGTACACCATCTTCACTTTGTAAAAGATAGCCAAGATATATTAAATAATGGACAGAAGACAGTTCCTTAAGTATCAAAACACCATGAATATTTAATAAGTACCTTTGCTCTAAGTAAAGCACTTCACATTGTACTCCAATATTTGAAAGTACAGTGGGTTAAATCTTCTATAACATATGCCCCCAAAATGTGATTTTTTAAATAACCACTGTTTACATTAAGGTATTGGACGCTGTTTTTCTTTTTTTTTAAATATTGTATATATTTATCTTTTTAGAGGGGAGGAGAAGGGAAGGAGAGAGGAAAGAAACATCAATGTATGGTTGTTTTTTCTTTTAGATTTATTTATTTGGTTGTTCTTGAAGTACAGGTTTCTGTCTTTTACTCCCATCCCAGCCAACCCTGCAGTGCTCTCCACTTCCCTCCCATTTCCACCACCCATAGATTTTTTCCATGTGTCCTTTATACTTGTTCCTGTAATATTTTCCCAATTTCCCCTGAAATTCGCCCCACCCTTCTCATGTCTCTGTCAGTCTGTTCTCTATTTCAGTGACTTTGATTACATTTCTTTGTTTTAAATACATGGACTAGAAGCCTAGGCTTAGTCATGTTTTTTTTTTTTTTTCTTCAAGAGATTTTTTTGGTTTAGCTTGTCATAATTTATGGAGACAGAATTTTAAAGAGATTCCAAGTCTGTTTTTGGAAATATTAGACAGAATATTAGACAGACTTCATTTTAGACAGAATACATACTGTCTAAACAGTATATATTCTACGTACACTGACAAAATCCCTAATAAGAATTAACTTCATGTTTTCCTGCCTGGTGTAGCTCAGTTGATTGAGCATGGGTATGTGAACCAAACAACCACAGTTTGATTCCCAGTCAAAGCGCGTGCTTGGATTGCAGGCTGATTCCCAGAAGGTGACACACAGTAGGTAGCCATGTATTGACATTTCCTTCCTTCTCTTCCCCTCTCCCTATAACGAGCAAATAATTATTTTCAAAAATTTAAGAAGTAAAAAAAGAAGTAACTTCATCTAATCACATCTTCTGAGTGATAGGCGTTAATGACACCTGCTAATATCACTGTTATAGGCTTGAGAAGTGCCTCAGCTGCCAGTTAGTGGTATCTACTCTACAGGGTGTCAAGCTCACCCAGGGAATCAGCCTGAAAATGTTATGCCTAGAATAAAATCCTGAAAAGTAGAAAATAGTCTCAAATACATCTGCAGATGTTCTGTATTTGTAACAGAAAGACTGGACAAATCATCCACATATTCTGCCTGAAGTTATAATCTTACTTTAGTACTTTACTTAAATTCTGAGTCTAAAATCATATATTTGCATTCAGTAATCTATATTTGTATAATACTTTTTAATAGTATTGTGATTTTATGATCTTTTGGTACTTTTATGATACCCCTTCATTTTCCCCCAGTGTTCTCACAATCACCATGAAGCACCACATAGCTCTGTCCAAAAGTCCTTGAAAGCAATTTGAAAAAGATTAACCCCATATAGGCCTGGATCATGTGCTAATATCCAAAACAAAAATATGATGTCAGTTTAGTTTTTGAATTGCAATTCAGCTGTCCCAGAAAAGCAGGATCATTGTCCAATGTATTTTTATAAGGTCTTATTTACTGTTGGAACTTCAGCTCAAGAAACTTCTCTCTTGAGTAATTAGGGAAGTGTTTTTGTTTTGCTTTTGCCTCAGTTTGATCAGCTGTAGTGACACCACTATAGGGCAAAGGATCTTTTCTTTATTTATTTGGAACTGCCAGTGTATAGGCAAACCACATAAACACATAGTACACAAGTGCAGGCTAGCATTGTGGTGTGATATGTGAGGTAAGAAAAAAGGCACTGTCTGCTTCTGGGATGTAATATGGAGAGGAAACACCTGTATATTTTTACAGTAACTGCGTTCCTGCCTCTCAAAAATAAGATGAGAACAAATGTGAAAAATAAGAGCATAAAGCATAGCAGAACAAGAAATGAAAAGATAAAAATAAAGTGACCCCTAGACAGAAAATGAAGTGAATTAAGGGAAAGAGAAGGAAGGTATTCTACTTGTTGGCATGTCTTCGAGATAGATCAGCCTCTCAGTGGTCTACAAAGGAACTGAGGGAAATTAAGAAATATGAAACTAGGGGTGTTTAGATTGCTCTATGAATCAAACAGGAGAACCACATATCTGGGTTTCCTATTATGGTAACTGTTAGATGGTTACTGTTGTGCTTCAAACCAAAAAGTGAGACTGATTCTTTCCACTATCTGAAAAAAACAAATGTGTTAAGATAGTGTGATGTTACATTCTGAAAGTACTTATTAAGAATTGCTTTTAACTGGCTGGAAGGCATTGCCATAAGCTGTACAATCTCTACATGGATTAGTATTTTATAAAGCCTAGTTTATTCATTACCATCACTTTTCTTCTAAGCAATGCTAAGCAGCTTTTATCATAATATACGAATATTTCAATATATAAAATGTACTCTATAAGGAAATAAGGTATACTTGTAGAATTATTTTTCAAGGCCAAATATTAACAATGATTGATATTCACAGGAAACATCAAAACATTTTCTGTGCAATCTACAAGGTAGTTTCTCAGGTATTATGTCATGGGATGCACAGGATACTTCCCCTGAGGTAGACATGGTAGGTGCTATATCACAGAGAGCAAACTCAGGGTTACAAGATGGTGTGACCTGATCACTTCATGGTATTATTAGGTATGAGCTCTGGCTCTGTAGCCGTTGTCTTTGTCTAGCTGTCAGTCTTCCATACCAGCTCAATGAGGTAGGACCAGGTAACCCAGAAATAAATTTGTGTTTATTTGAAGGACTTTTAATAACATTAAATAGATTATCCACCCCCGCAAAAGGAAACCCTTTTTTTTCTTGCGGAATTGGAAGGAATTCACATAGAAAATAATCCAGCTACAGGCACAAAATAGTAACCTGAAAAAATAAACACAGAACAAATAGACCAACTCAACATTAACTAAAAAGAATCTTGATAGAAAATGTAACCATCCAAGCAAAAATATCAAGCACAGGGAAAACCTTCAACTTTCTGTCACTTAACAGTTTTAGTTCATCATGAACTCAACTTCCTTTTTGTTTTCCTGCTGTTAACTTACTTTCCAATTTTTCCAGTACAGTATGGTCAATTTGTAAGTCCCTTCTTTTGGTTGTGAGATAAATGAGATAAAAGATAAATGAGTATTTATCTTTTTCCATGTTAAATACTCTTTAGGAAAAAAAACACAAGTGGCATAAATATGACAAATATATTTTAATTGCTGATTATATGAACACACTCATAACAACCAGCACTTTATATTTTGATCCATGCATCCAAGGAATCAGAAATAGTGAAGTTCAACTAAACTAAGAAGTACTTTGAATTATTTAAGTTATAAACATGTTGATTTAAGAAAATGCTCCCTTTGACTTGCGTGCAAAATACATAGTCCTTTTACTACTGCTTTAAATTCAATCTCACTGACATCGGCCACCACTTCCCACAGCTGCTTCCATTAGAAAACACTATTAACTTTACCACCTGCACCCAGACACACCCTTTTCTGGCGTGAATCTCCTAATCACTTAAATGTGCATAAGGACAGCTCACCACTACCCAGCAGGGCTTGTGATTAACACTAAATGAGATAACATATAGGAGGGATCAATACACAGTAAAAATGCACCATGGAAGTGCAAGTTAGTAACAATACTAGGTAGACAATCTATGAAAACAGAAATTTTACTGTATTTCAAAGATATTGTCTCCATGCAATTCACAGCTGCTTTGATGGAAGTCCATCTACCAGTGAGAAGGTCTAATGTTAGTTTGAATCCTCAGGTAAAACAAGCAAGCACTGTGCTTACTGTCAAGAAACATTTTTGGTTGGACAACTAAATTTATTTTGTTGGCACCTGTTTTCTCTGTCTCAGAAGGTGAAAATTAAGGTACATGTCTCCACTAATTAATGTATGGATACTTCTCTTCCAACCCTGGAATTAAGGAGTGCTGGAGTAGTTTTGACCACTGACTTAATTTGCTACAACGCGAGGGTCAAGTATGGAAGGTGGAATTCCCAACCTCTTCCACTTTGGCACACAAAGAAAAAAAAAAAAAACTTGATATTTATAAGTTTGGCATACATGGCAAAACCGACGAGACGGATCCAGGCCTACCTGGCTGTCCCAAAGACTAAGGGTTTTAACTTGGCACTGTGTTTCAGAGAGGAAGCAATGGGTAGTACAGGGGCATCATACAGCTTTGAGCCAGCAAGCCAACTCTAGGGCACTGAGGATGGTTACTGGAGTCCCTGCTGAGAACTAGGAAGGTTCTGGTTTGGGGTTGGGGAACATTGTTATGATCAAGTAGATACTTCTACCTTTGACATAGGTTACTCTATGACAGTAAGTTAGTTAAGCCCAGCCATTTCTGGCTCAGAAAATATTAACCCGTAAAGACAATCAAAAGACAATAATGGAGAAAGATTTCCAAACATAGGAAAAGATGCTCAACCTCACCTACAACACAAAAAAAATTAACTTTAAACGTATAGCACAATGACACTGTCCACCAATTAGACTGGCAAATAAAAGTCCCAAGTGGAAACAAAATTTCCTAATTATAAAACTATAGGAAAATACTAAAAATTGTCTATAGAACATAACTTGGCTGTATATCACATGAATGTTCATATACCCCTTTCTAGTTTTAGGAATATTTCTAGTACTTCTCTTCCTAGGAATAGTTCCCAAAGACATACTTACACATACACAAAATGATGTGGATACGGGAATACTGCAATTCATTTCTCCACAACTCTCCCTTTCCCTGGACTCTAACAAATTGATACTGTATGACTTCAAAGGAGCAGAACCAAAAGTTGCAGAGGTATTCCAGGTGATTGAGAACACTGCAGAGGCCGCAAAATGCTAGCTACCATAAAAGACAGGACATAACCTCAATGTTCATCACTAAGGTGTAGGTTAAATTTCTATGTCATTGCTATACACTGCAATGCAATGTAGTGGTCCTGTGTTCCCTGTAATGATAAGGAAATATATTCCAGGACGCATTTTTTAAAGCAGAAAGTTTACATGAAAATGTTGATCATACCCGAAGTACAAAACACACAAAAGACTCCAGTGGTATATGCTCAATTGATATTATACTCCTCATATCACAGTGATTCAACAATTTTACCCTCTTTCCTCTTTGAGTTCATAGATCTTTTATTCTTTTCTTTTCTTTTTTTTTCTTGGTTTGCTTATGTACTTTAAATAAAATCTGGTACATTACATAAATTCACTGCAAGATACTGATTTGTGTATCTCTATAGATATTTGACTTATATCTCTATTACCATGAATGAGATGTCAAGAATTTCTGGGTATTCAAGATATTTAACTGTTCTGTTAAAGAAAAAAGGAGCAAGATCCAGAACAGATTTTAGCATTTATATAAAAATGATAATACAAATACATATTTTTATTCTGTTATAAGTACACATTATAAACTATCAACAGGAAATAACACAAAAAACTAAAAACAGCAGTTGTGTGCAGGGAGGGGCATTGGGTGGCTGGGGTTACAGGTAAAGCAGAAACGTTTTACTGTATACCCTTTGACGTGTATTGATTTTTAAAACATTTGACATATTGCATATTACCTACTTTGAAAATAGAAAAGAAGTACACTAAAAGTTGCTTCCTTCTTTGTATGCAATGGCAAGTGCTGGATAGAAATATTCTCCCAACAGACTTTTCTAACACTCTTCCAGTCAGTTTATCCAAAACCATGTAACAGATGGAGAAAACCTAATGAGATCTGTAAAACCAACACATCACGATAAACGAGGACTCAATACTGGCATTATCTAATGGATATATATATGAATATCATGAACACATTTGTAGATTACCTGCCTAGGGAGAGAGTTAAACTGCTCCCCCTAACTTGCAATCCACTACTTTCTCAAGTAGTACATTATGGAAATCAAAGCAAAAACCTGTACGTCTCAATTCTGAGTATTGGGGTATGCTTTTAAGCATGATGTAAGCATTCTATGCATGTAGTTGGGAATTCTACCTTGAAAAGCGATAGGGCAACCTTTCAAATGTCCGAGAGTATACTTTATTTTCAGAATTTCTAAACAGAAAACCACCTCTAATTCTGCTCAAGAGATCACTTTCTCCACAACTCTCCCTTTCCCTGGACTCTAACAAATTGATACTGTATGACTTCAAAGGAGCAGAACCAAAAGTTGCAGAGGTATTCCAGGTGATTGAGAACACTGCAGAGGCCGCAAAATGCTAGGAATATGTTACATGTTTGAATTCCTTTAAGATGCTCGAGTTCCAGGGCATTTGACAATGGTGAGCTTCCATGATTTTGAGACTTTGCAGGCACTGGGAATTTTCCAAGAGTTGAAGAACACTGCAGACCCAGTGTGGTCCCTGTGTTTGACAACATAGGACAGAATGTGGAAGGGAAAGTGTTTGAGAATACGGCACACTCTGAGCTGGCAGAGACACTGCCAACATTACTATAATTGGATGTTTTAGATCTTGAACATGCTAAGTCACAATTCTGTTTTGACAAGACCGAAGGTGCTGTGATACTCCGCAGCTCAGACCACCACAGATGCTGGTATAGCACAGGTACTGAAGAATATAGCACAGGCTGACACAGCCCCTGTGTTTTAAAGCTTTGTCTGAGCTGGGATAGTCCAGGTGTTTGAAATATTGCAGTGACAGCAATTGCCCAGCTGTTTGCTTACAATGAAGATGCTCTAGCATCCAAGGTTTTGAGAGCAGTGCTGATAAGGGGATGGTACTTGAAGTCTGAGAAAAGGACCACCAGCCTAAGCCAGTTTCTGGGGGGAAAGCTGCAACTGCTGTACAATTTGATGCTGTGCAGTGGTGGGAAGGGACGTTGGCTTTGTAGTGGTTAACCGGGCTGTGAACATGCAGATATTGGAATGGTCTTGGTGTTTTTGATGCTGAAGTGCCCTGACCTGGTCATGTAGTTGTAGAATGTTACTGAGGCTAAAGTGTTCCGTTTTTGATAACATTGCAGGACATTTGAAATTAATAGCATTTGAGATAGATGCTGGGATAGTGCCATGTTTCAAACACTGAAGACGCTGTGATAGACCTGTGTTTGATAATATCACAGCCTCAGTGGTGGCTTAGGTGTGTGGGCCCGAGAGAAGGCTGGGTTTTTTCAGGCAACTGAGGTCCCTGATGATGAGAGAATAGTCCAGGTATGGAGAACTGTGCAAATGCATGAATATTCAAGATGTTTAAAAACATTGCTGATGCTGGCAGAGACCATGTGTTAGAGTTCACCGCAGAGGCTAGGAGAGTTCTTGGCTTGACAACACTAAAGAGTCTATGGTAATCCAGGTGTCTGAAAAGAGCACGGATGCTGGAAGCCAGGTGCTTGAGAAAATTGCATACACTGAGAGACAGCGGACATTCTAAGGACAAAAAGATGCTGGAATACTGCATCCATTTCAAAGCAGTGCAAATACTTGCAGACTTTAGAGTCTAAAACTGTGTGGAAGAACCCAAGAGTCTGAAAACACTTCTGATGCTGGATTAATTCATGGTGTTTTTGAAACATGTAGACCTTTACAGGCCTCAGGTGTCTGACCAAATGGAAAAGGCTGGAGTATTGCAGGCAGGGCAGAATACTGCAGACACTGGAACAGTAACACTGATTGAGAACAAAAAGATACCTACTCACCAGTTGCTTGGAAAGACGGCAAACACCTGGGTGTGCCAGGTGTCAAACACCCTGATGATGATGCTGACTATCCAAGTGTTTGATTGAGATCATTGAAGATGCTATAACGTGCTGGTGTAAGAAAACAGAGAAGACAGAGAAGGCGACTCTTGAGCACTTCACGGATGCTAGTGCACTGCAGAAGTTTGAGAAGTTTCCAGATGCTGGAATAGACCAGGCAAATCGGAATTCTGCTGACATGTTATGATAGTCCAGATGTGTGAAAACTGAGAAAACACGGAGAATTTATTAGGGGTTGTAGACTGTGGTCACAAACTGTCCATGAAAATCAGTTGACGACCCCCCAAATTTCTTTTCACCTGCTGTGTTGCACTGAAGCATAGGGCATGCAGACAAGGGCATTACCTATGGCCCAAGTACATTATTAGCCAGGGGCCTAATGGGCTCTGGTTAACTTGAAACGTCTCTTCCTCAAAGGGACCCAAGATAGCTCTAAATGCTTGAACTCGGAAGGACCAGTGTCGCTACATTCAGTGACTCCTAAGAAAGAGTAGGATGCCTGATACATTGCTGGCTTGACCTCGCTCTACCGCATATCTCGACATCTCACAAAGGCAAATACTGGTGTGAGGCCTGTCAGGTGATTTGGCTGTGCACCCCACGGCTACATGGCAGCCATGCCCCACCCATTTGTCAGCTGAGTCTTTCTACCAGTATGCCTGGAAGGCTCCCTGTTCTTTCTGAACACCAAGTGACATACACCAATTTTTGAGACCCTGTGTATTCCTTTTCTGAAGATTTCTCAATAGATGCTTTGTGCATATAAGCTCTCTTTATTGCACTTGTGATGATCAGGCTGTAAGGCCTGGCAGGTCTGACTAGGATCATATGCCTTGTGCAGAGACTTGTGCTATTTTTAATCTGCATGGTGCCTTTGGAAAGTGTGGCCAGATGTGTTTAACTAGACATGGAGGGAAAAGTGTAATGTTATCAAAAAGCCCATGACCACAAAGAGTGTAAGGCACAATGGTTTCATAAGAAACATGCCAAGTGATTGCTCTCATTGACTGGTGTGTGTCCTCATATTGTGGAGTCCGCTGCCATGGGTCGGTGTCTGCACCCATGAGCTGGGGCAAATGTACATTGAGTTCACCACACGCTAACTTCTTCTCTCTTGCTACGTGTTTCAGACCATGAGTACAAAGGAGTACACTGCTTACCACCATATATTGAGGAATATCATGTTGTGCTTAGGCACCAGTGATGTGAGCTGTGGTTGCATTGCAGTTGTTCTCATCAGTGTCTGTGTCTGTTGCTGTCACTTGCATTCTGCTGGTATCTAAAGATTAGAAGGGCATGGAAATTTACATCTTCACTATTAACATGCAGCATGGCAATGCACATTATCAGGAAAATCTGAACTGTTATTTTTTTTTTGCTTTTAATACCGATATTATCACTACATATGAAGTGACATGAGCAGTTAAAGTAACTCAATAATTGTAGCAACTTCAAAGCAATTTGTTTACTCCCATAGAAACAGGGCTTCTTTTGACATGGCTGTAGATTCTGAGACACTGTCCTTCATTCACATGAAACTCTCAGTGGCTTGAGGTAAGGGCATGTGGCAATCAGAGGTCTGAAAACTCCCTCTCTTTGTGTGCTCCCAGGCCCTCTATCTTTCTTTGGAAAACAATTCTGGGCCTCCTGACTGGTACAGTCCTGGTGTCAAAAGTTGGGGAGGAGCACATAAACCAGGGACAAGAGCTGGGCAGGGCAGTGCTTCCTGCTGCCTGAAACCAAAACCCTAAGCAGCTGGTGTTACAGGGACAGGAGGTGTCTTTAGCTGTCTGTCATGAAATGTGACACTTGAAATCCCACACGTATTGGGCTCACCCATTCCTTGGAGTGTACTTCTTCCACATGGGAAATATGGGTTGCCAGTTGCTGATAGGTGTGTGTTGGGGCAATGTAAACACCCAGCTCCTTGCACAAGGTTTTTTGAACCACATGGACTATGCAAGCAAGGCTGAAACACAAGAGCCTGATTGTGATTCAGCTTTGGGGTCCCAACACATATTTCACAGTAGAGGACATCTGTGTAGTGTGAAGGCAGGATTTTGGAAGGGAAGGAGTGGAATGAGGAGAATTTGGGGAAACTCTTGGTGGACAGTAGCTAAGCTAACAATGTGCTTTGTAGAATTAGGGGGAGGGCAGACATTTGTATATATCTTGAATTACTCAGTAGGTTAGGAGAGTTTCAGGACCAGTAGCGCTGGAAGGGGTGTATGAGGGAGGCTATTGTATTCAGTTCTGGCCCCGCTGCCAGCATTATACCAGGACTCTGCCCTTCTGCCATGGCCCATGCTGAATGCACAGTTCTATGAAAGTTTTAGGGATCTCTCATGGGGTCTGGCCAGAGAAGAAAATGAACTGAATAAACACAACATTCTTTATAAATAGAAGATCTAAAAGAGAAAGTGACAGTTCATACCTATTATGGAAATCTACCTTGTTTATATAGATACCCTAGACAAGCTTGGACCCTGAAGAGGAATACAGAAGTCATCCTTCCCTCTCATCGAATTTGGGTATCCCCGTTTTGTGATTGCGCTGCAGCAGAACCAGTGTGGGGCATGCTCAGGTAGGACGACGGGTAGGTCTGATACCCTCATCAGATCAGGGCATGATATGGATACTCACTGATTGTGTTTGCATTTCCTCGGTTTTGAAGTCATGTCTCTTTCTAAGAAAAAGCTGGCTTCAGTGAGCTGTAGGCACCCTCCCACATGAAGAGGTAGATGTTTCCCATGTCTTCCTCTTGAGTCTCGCTGGTCTCTGACCTAGTGAGTCAGTTTCTACCCCTTGCCCCTGGGCCATTGTGGACATTAACTCAGAAAGCGTGGTCAGGAATGACCAAGGGTATGCACATCTGCTCTGCTCATCGTATGTGTATGTTCCCATAAAACTTCAATTCACCAGCTGGGATTTAATCATGCAACACATTAGTGTCCCAAGAGGGCTTCTGGTGCATTGAAGTCCGTGAAGCACAGCTAGAAGAAAAACTCACTGCAGAAGATGCTCTATGAAGGTGCACAATCACATTGTGCCCATGTGGTGTACAGAGTTTGGGCAGAGGCTGTCCCCAAGCTCACTTCTCAGCTAGGGGTGGCAAAGGGGCTTTCCCACAGATTTCATCTTTCACAGCGTGTCTGTGTCTTGTGAACAACAGGAGGTTGCCCAGGCTCAGTGGGCACAGTGTGGTGGCCTGCAAAGAGAAAAGTATTGAAACTCAGGCAGTCTGATCAGGGCAGCCTCATCCATGTGGAGAAAGCAGCGGTGTGTGCTCAACAGGGGAATTTGGACCCAGCCCACTTTCCCATCTATATCTTCCCTTCTCCAGCATGGAATACTAGGGAGTCTTGACCACTGAAAGCGTTGTGGCTATTCCTCAGACCTCAAACGCCTTGTCCCACGTCCTGTCTCAATTTTCAATGTCAAAGCAGAAAGCTGTTGTTACAATTCCCACATTACCCAATTGAGAATGAGCCCAGAAAAGATGAGAAACTTACTTTGGGTTGCACAGTTGCAGGGGGCATTTCTGAGACTCAGACATGTTAAGGAATGAACCAGTGTGCAGATGCTGCAAATCATAAGATGTGGACACGGAAGGCAAGCAAGGAATGAAGCAGATCAGGTGCCCAGATGGAGCCTGGCTACCACCCATGCCCACAGACATGCTCCTTCTGTCCCTTCACCTCTGAGGCCCAGGGTTCTGAGGATACCTGGATAGAATGCAGAAGAGTCCAAGGGAAGTGTGAGGTGTACTCAATAGGGAGCAAAACCCCCAAGTACCGAGTAATCTAGGGAACTCCCTTTCCTATAAGGGAGTTCCCTATAAATGGAAAGCAGCTTCACTGCAGAACCTGCTCTATGAAGGTGCACAATCACATTGTGCCCATGTGTTGTACAGAGTTTGGGCAGAGGCTGTCCCCAAGCTCACTTCTCAGCTAGGGGTGGCAAAGATTGTCTCCATTCCCTATAAATGGAAAGCACCCTAACTAGATTGATGTCACATGCCAGCCTTTGGAGGGGTTCAGTAGTAGTGGCTGAGCATATGTGTCGATTGAGGTTTTCCCAGAACTCTATTTCTTCAGTGATGGGGAGAATTAGGTATCTGGGTTTCCAGTTAGTGTTGCAACAGAGGGTATTAGAACACAGGGAGGAAAAAACCTGGAGTGCATTCGTTTTGGTACTTCCCCAGAAATCACAGATCTGTTTGTTTTTTAAATCAAATCTCTTTTCATTGGTGGGGGGATCAGTTTAATAGGTTACTGGTCTACTGATGGCACTCTTGGGGTCAACAAGGGTACACATCACTTCATATGAACCCTGCAGAGGCCTATGGTATGAAGTGAGTGGGCTACATGGGTATGTGAGGTACGAGACGGGCTACTAAATGCAAACCACTTATCAACCTCCATGAAAAACTGGGGCTAATTCGCTGAGTGTCTCTTCTGGTGTCTCATGAGATATAACTTCTGGGCAAAGCCTCGACCACAGTGTCTACAAGCATAGGTCTTCTCGGCAGTGTGTGTCTTGTGGTGTGACCTGAGACCTGAATTCGAAGAGAAACAATGCCTACACTGGGTGTGAAAGTAGCATTTTGCCCCTTTGTGGGTCTTCTTGTGTGTGTTGACATTGTCCTTCACTGTAAAGTGTTTTCCATACTCTGGGAGAACACTGGGCTTCTTCCTTGAGTGTGTCCAGTTGTGTCGCAGTACAACTGATTTCTCTGTATATCCCATCCCACCGTCTTTCCAGACAGGGGTTTCCTCCCTTGAATGAGTCCTCTGGAGGGTGATGACATCTGACACCCCTGTGAAGCTTGGTCCACCCTCATTGCAAGCATAGGCCCTGTCCCCTGAGTGTGTGTTCTGTTTTCTCTTCAACTGCGACCCACCAATGAAGCCCTGCCCACATCCTCTGTGCTTGAGTGTTACACTTCTGGGCACACATTCTCCCATGAAAATCTTTCCTGAATCTTCTTGATTCACTTTGTGCAGTGTGTTTGGCTTTTTGTGTGGAATCCTTCCACACTCACTAGAGCTGCTTTTGGATGCAGTGTGTGTTGTCAACCAGGCCCCTGAACGTCCCCTCTGTCTGATCCTTCTAGGTAATGATTGGGCCCCCATCTCCAAATCTTGACTTTCATCCTTGTTATTCCAGCTCTGAGTATCAGCATTTTGCCTCTGTTGACTGTGATCCTCTGAGCAGGGTTCCACTGACTGGAGGTGTTTTGTTGCAGATGTCCGGGAAGCAATCTGGGAGGAGTGACTGTGTTTCACTCCTTGGCGGAGCAATTTCTTACTGGAGATAGCCCAAGGGCAGGCTGAACTGGAGTGCATCTCAGGTTTCGGTTGTTCTGAAAGACAAATATGTGGTCAGTGCACATGCTGACAGGCCTGAGAGCACCACAGGCTTTGTCTCCTGAATGGGGGAACAACCCTACAGATCACTCTCCTTGTGGTGACAATGCAGGCACTGTATCCCATAAGTGATTCCTTCACAGTCTCGTTTCCTTTTCATTTCCATGCACTGCATCATCTTCAGGTATGCACAAAGCCCACACCAATTGTCTTTTCTACAAAGTTCCCAGCCGAGGAACTTTCTAGGACCATGGTAGTCTACTTGACAACCAGTATAAATGAAACTGCAGTGATCTTTCACATCCATGTGTATTTTCTAAGTAATACCAAAAAGACTGACTAGAGGCCATAAAAGAAAGGGACCTCTGGTTACTCTTCCAACACTGTAAAATCAAATTATGTCCTCCTGCAAACCTCTCACCAGTATCTATGCCTGATTTAACTCCCTATGAATGAATAATCCCCTGTGAGGTCACTGAATAAAAAGAAAGAAAATATCCACATTCATTCTGCTTTCTAAATATTTCTAAAAGCATGCTTCTTTCCCTGCTGACTCCCAGACAGCTCCAATCAAACAGCCAGACTCTTCCCATTGGAGACAAAGTAATCTCTGAGTGAGTCTCCCACTGATATCTAATTCCCCAATATTAGCCACACATTTTCTTAAAACAGAGACACCCCACTGTAGTCTGCACCTGAAGACTGCAAAATTGTCTCATCTCACTGAGAAAAGTCTCTGGTGTCTCAGGTGATAGAATAGGGACTGTATTTTCTGGCTGCCAGGCATCCACATGACCCCCGTTCCTATTCTGTCAATCTAAATTGAGACCTGAGTGGCCTAAGCCATCCTGATGCCCCATCTCATACCATTCCTGAACTGGCCTCTGTTACTCTCTGTAACATTCGTTTGCCCACAGAAAACATGGCCACCCTTTACTCCTGAAGGAGCCCTTTCCTGAACATCTGGCACACAGCATTGTCTCCACTTAAGCCCCAGCCCCACACTCAAAGTGATATCTAGGCAAAAGTCCCAAGTACCGAGGACTCTATGGAACTCCCTTTCCTGGTGAGGTGGTCTCCATTCCCTCTCCATGGAAAGCAACCTAACTAGATTGATGGCACATGCCAGCCTTTGGAGGAGTGGACAAATCCACTTTGTCCTGGATTTGTTTTCTCCAAGCACTAATCTATGGGCAATACTAGGTTATCCCTCCTTCATGTGACTGCAGCTCAAGTGTACTCCAGCACCTGTTTGTCTACTAGCAATTCAATGCACAACTAAGTAAAATGGTGATCACTGCATATGGAGGTACACATTTCAGTTAGATAGATAAAGATATTGAAGAGAAACAGCCAAGAAGTGTTCAGGAAAGAGCACTTTGTTCACAAAGCTGGTTATCACTTCTAACCTTTTTGTACAGAGCAAATAAGTCCTTCAGTGCTTTATGTATTGGCATATTTATGCATGCATTGTTTAAAAAAAAACTAGAGCAAACTGAAAGAAATAAATATTCATCCTAAGAACGAAAGGTATATCGGCTGAAGCCTTGATTTATGAAGCATTTGATTGGAAAACTTACTCAGTTTACAACGGATTTCAGTCTACTTCAGCATTGGTCCATAACAATTTCTAAAGACAGGCTTCTATTATTTTTTCCACATTTAAGAAGGACAGTGGTGCTCAACTTGTTCCAGGTGGAAGCTCTCTCTTCAACTTACCGACTCCCTTGATGCCCAGCTGCCAGGCAGTCTCGCCCCTGTACCGGACCAGCAGCTCACAGTCCGTCTTGATATCCTGACACTTTCTGTAGAAAATCTGCCCGTGATATTGAAAGGCCCTCAGGTTCTCCACTTCATCATGCAGGACAAAATTCACATACCTGAGATTGAGGCAGATGAGGCGAAAGAGACCAGAGCAAGGAGGCCCCACTCCCTGTCACAACCAGGCGCCGCTCCTCACTGACACTTAAGGTCCTCGAGCTTTGACATCACCCACTCCCCAGAACACTCCTGGGGAGACTTCTGTTCAGTGTCTGAACCCCTGTCAGAATGTCAGGCAAATGCCTGTCTCCAAGAACTGCTTATTGTGCTCATTCTCCCTGGTACCATTTCTCAGAGCCTAATTGCAGAGTTAAGCTCCACCCTGACTGGCCATGAAACCCAGTGAGCACTACCTTGACTGAAACCTAATCCAATTTTCTTCCACACCATAGAACCTGGAGCTTGATTTAGACTCCGCTTTCAGATTAGCTCACAACATTCAATCCCCAGCTCAGGTCATCTTATCTTGACAAATCTATTTTCATTCTCCTCTCACCATACTTTTCCCTCACCTCCACCAGGTGCCCATAGGAACTTGGATCTCTCTGTGTCTTAGCAAAAGGACACACACAATTATGGTTTTCACTATCCTCCCATAGTTAGAGGGGGTCTTCTGAAGAAAGGTGCCCATGAGCATTCCTATGCAGGCCTCAGAACACAGTTGTAGATAGAACTAATGCTGAGATGCATTGTCACTGCACACTTCTCAGAAAGTTAGAACACTTCACTTAAGTGTTCTAAAAGCAACTGGTTCCTGTCTGTCTGCGATGAGTCTCCCATAAGGATACAGGTTGTGTGATCTGTTCAAACAATGAACTCTTTCCTGTAACCTGGAAATCAGTCAGTGACAATAGGAGTGCAGTCCAGTGTCCATGGGGATTCTCGGTTCCTTTGAGTTTTTCCTAGGGTTCAAACTTTATCTAGAGTGGGGATGTATATACTTTCATGACATATGCTCTTTTCTATCTCCTTCTCTCTGAACATCTCTTGATTTGAAGGAATACTGTGTGGAGAACCAAGAGGAACAGAGGATTGAGGAAGATTATTGAGGGAGGCATTATGGCAGGAAAGGAAACATGGGCAAGCTGGGAATGAAAGGCCTCTCTGGCACCTGGATACCTAAAGTCCTTATCTCATCCAGTTGGTACAGGATTTGTCCTCTCCACCCACGTTGTCAGAGCAACACCTCCCTTTGGTTATCTGTATGGTAGAAAAGAAGTTAAAGGTTTTATTTTCTTGTTATTCTTAGGCAGGCACATTAGTTTTTAAGGAATAGTTTTAGTCTACTGACATCAGAGCCCTTTCAGCCCTCCTGGGAATTCACCCGCCTCCTGTGACCTCAAGATGTTTTGCTTGCTTCTCATCTACATACCCAAGTCTGTCTCTCCCAGGAGAGCAGGAGACCCCCCAAAATGAGCCAGTCTTTGTGTCTGCACATCTTTGATCCTACTTCTGCTCTGACAATTTAACAGGAGCCCCGTGCTCATGCACAGTCCACTCAGTACACAGGGCTTGCCATATTGTCACTACCCATGTGTAGCATGGGAGTTGAGGACTCACCAAGCTACAGAAGTGACATGGGAAGCAAGAGAACAGGGTAAAAAAAAAAAAAACACTTCTCACCATCCCTGTATATCCACTACTGGGTGCCTCTTCATCTTGTGTGCCCTGGCCCTCAAAAGGACCAAACTAGACACCCTCCGGCAGATAAGACACCTCATTCCACACTCCAAGCCCAGCGTCAGGGATACCAAATAGTCTGATTCTCAGCCCAGGGGGCAGAGTGATAGCTGAGAGATTTGGATGTCCCTTTTCCAGTGCAGTGTCTTTTATGAATGCCGGGGGCCCTTGCACAGGACTGCTGTCCACGAAGGAATTCTGACAGGTCTTATGATCTGCAGGTGAACAAAGTGGGTGTCATCTGGAGTGCTTGTGTCCCTTTGGTCCAAAAATACACAGTGCCCTTTTATCAACATCTCCTCCTTCCTTCCTTCTTCATCCTCTGCTATTTTCCTCTGTCAAATTTTAGTTGACCAAGACTAAGACCTCACTCTGCGTGCACATGGCTATTTCCGTTTTAATTTCTCGATCTCCCCACTGTCTTGTTTTACTTCCCAACCTTTACTCTTCACAAAATACTCATTGCGCGCCCATGGTGTGAGTAAGGCATTAAGCCAAGGCCTGTTGCATAAACCACCAAGACAGCACATGTGACATCATCATCACAGATGCACTGATTGGGCTACTGCAGGTGTCCATTGTCTTAAATTTAATTTAATGCTTTCAAACCATATATGAGCTATGTATTCGTACTTTCAATTTCCACATTAGTGTTTAATCGCTCAACGAATTTAAAAGGTTTGCCCAAAGCTCCCGTGTGAACTTCAGTCTCAGCTCCATTCAGCATAAATACAGGGCAACCTGTAGTGGCACTCCACACCCCCGGACTATACACATCAGCTGCTGTAGAGGACTTAGAGGAACTGTAGTGTCCAAATACTTGAGCTTACCCAGTTCTTTTTTGGAGTGCTCTGAAGAGATACTTGCTTCTCCATGAGGGGACACTGGTTTCTGGCCCTGCTCTGAGTCAATTCTGGTCAGCAAAATGATTATTTCAGATGATTTCTTCAACTTAGATTCATCACTAAATGGTGTCCTAGGCATTGCCTTTAAAGTAAGAGTCACATACCAAAAAATCACATGCACTTATTTTAATTCTGATTACATATTTCCTTATACATGGCTTTTATCACTACTTCAGCAAGTCTTGGATATACCTCAGGAGAGTGAATATTACAGGGAGAAAAGAGGGCCTATATGTATACTAAATTGAACTAGAACCCATGCCTTAAGGAAGTTTTTCTTCAAACTTTTCTCTAACAGTGAGAGTGAGGAATATGGGATGACAAGATATGGGACAACTTCTGTCAGAAACATATGTAAACATTAAAGGAAATGACACTAATTCAAAAATCTGTAGAACTTGGCAAGGACACTTGTATTTGGATTCGTTGGACCCCAAAGTTCTATTGAAATAAAAAATGTACCACTGGCAACGAGTTGTCTTTGGTTTCCTGATCTGTAACATGCCATACCAGGGTGGCGCAGTGGCCATGGCACATATGGATGTTCACCGACATGGCACATATGGATGCTTTGTGAGCACCTAAGACCAGATTTGTGAATGTGGGGTTATGGCCATGCTGTCAATTTTCTCCTCAGATGTCTTCACATTTGACAGCTCAAGATAAATTATCTTCAATGTTCATTGGCCAAATGTAGAATAAATTGTAATGTGAGGTCATTCACACAGCTAAATTTCACGGGGCCCTGAGGACCATGAGACTTCTGAGATGAACCAGGTATGGACCATCTACCGAAAGAGCTCAAAATGAGGAGGCCAGGCAAGGTTATCAAAGGACTACAAACAGAAAGATGGCATGGGCCTAATTAGCACTCAGAGAAAGAAGCTATTACTTCTTTTTACATGGATGCCCATTAGAAGTCAGTTGCAGATGGATGACTTTCCACTGAGTAGTGTGTAACAACTCTCAAGTCCTTACTGCATTGAATTATTTGGTTTGCAATCATGAAACATGATGCTGTGGAGGGATGGAAGGTCCTTTTTTTGATTGAGCCCTGTGATGATGGGGAGCCTCTATCCTCCACCACATAGGACTATTCCTTGTACAACTAGGAATAGTACACTGATAATCTTTTCTCAGTCAGAGAAGAAAAACACTGTGGCTGAAATTGTCATTCTGCTGAAATACATACTGATACGTGGGTATCATGGTGTAAGTGTTATAAGTCTGTGACTGTCTTAACACGTTTTGAAGTACTTTAGAGGAGGTATGGATTGGAGTGCCCTACCAAAGATACACTGATCTCATATATAAAACCAAACATTTCTGTATGTTGGAAACTCTTGCCATTTTCCTACTCTTACCTGCATTTGTACCCATGGGGAAGATTTTCTTGTGAACAGACTTTGGGAAATACTCACTCTCTATCCCCTTCTGAAGGCCACCCAGAACCTTTGACTGCAAGATAATGAAAAATCAGGATTAAGATAGGTATGTGTTTCCAAAATCTGGAGATGCTAATTAGGTGCACAAAATTCTGAATCAGAGACTAGCTCACCACAAGTGCAAGGATGACAAAGAATGTTTTCTCAGCTATCACTAAGGCCTATGCTTGTCTTGTGGGCATCCCCTAGCACTATTCCAATATTGAATCTCAACAACGTGTTATCTGGGCGTTTCCCTTTGTTCATAAGCTGTCTCTGAAAATAAATTGGGCTTTCAGGACACAAATACAATAAAGCTCACGTATCCTTGCACTTAATCCATTTGTGTAACAAGACCCTTTCTCCAATCTCACTTTCTCCTTCCAACTGTCCTGGGCAAGTCTCAAGGCTGCATGACAGGCTCATCTCCATTATTTCTTACATTTTCACCACCCACCTGAACCAACAGATTCTGCTCAGCCTCAGAAATTCCTAGGAATGAAGTCTCTAGTGTCTTTACCACAGCATCAAAATTCCCATCAAGTTCAAGATACCACCTTCAATTCAGCTGTGTTTCAAGCCCAGATCCATGAGAGCAGAACACCCCTACCTAGCAATCACTCAGAAAAACAGAGAGCACGATGACATGGCTGCTACAAGGAAGTCATATAAAAATCAACTAGTACCGCATGCACCCACAACCTCAACTGCCCTAATTACCATGACTAAGAATTTTACCCACATGACCCTGTGTTTGTCATCTGGCAGTCTATTCTTACAGCAGTACTCAAAGGCTAGAATGACAATGTTCCTTCTTGGTGACATATATTCTGAAGAAGGTGTGTTTATTGTAAGTCTTTATGTTTGATCCATTGACTGCTGGTTAATGTATTTAAAAGTATTCAAAAGTACTGTGCACATTTGCAAATTTACATGAATAACCCTTTATTTAACAGGACCCTGATTTACATTTTGTTTGACTGTTGAATAGCAGAGACTTTCCTTGCCACCCCACGTCCTGAGATGCAGCCTGACCTGAATAATGCAGGTACACATCAGGGAGACAGGCCTGGTCTCTCTGGGCTCTCACTTTGCTTCCTCAGAACACCTTCTTTGTTTAAAATGTTATTTATTTATCTTTAGAGGGGAAGGGAAGGATAGAGGGAGAGAAATATGAATGTATGGTTGCCTCATATGTGTCCCCTGCTGGGAACTGGCCTGCAAATCGGGCATGTGCCCTGACTGGGAATCGAACTGCGATCATGTGGTTCGCAGACCCTCTCTCAGTCTACTGAACTACACCAGCCAGGGCCTCAGAACACATTCTTCATAGGAAGCCTCACTGTCCTCCCCAGGGTCAATCCTGTAAAGCCAGCATTGACACATGATTGGACGTGGACGTGGCCTGGAGACCTGGATAACAAACAAAAACTCTTCTGAAAATGCAGGGCTTAAGAGAGGATCATCCACCACAATCCATTGGGGTTGGTGCCAATGGGGTAGCGAAGAACCAGCACACAAGAAGCTGTGTGCTCCGTGTTGACCGTGACAGCTGTGCCCTGACACAAAGGAGCAAAATTTATCCAGGTTGATGTCCATGAATAAGAGAGCTGGAAGCAGATAGAGCTTCCTAGAGCCAGAGTAAGCCTAGTAGCCCATCATGTTTACGAGGCATCACTGCTCTAGCACCCTTGCTCTACTCCCCTTCCCCCATCTCCTCCCTTATTGCAAAGGATACAGGGCCAATGGTAACTACTTTTCATCTTCCTCTATGGGCTTTTCTCCCAGTTTCTTTCTGCTTCCCACTTTTCCCACAGAATACATTCTTCTGTGATCAGCAATGTCCATCCGAATGTCTTTGCCATGGAGAACATAGCAGATTTCATCAGTAATTCAGCAGTGTGAGTGAGAACGAGGAGAGGTCCTTCTCTTCCTCCTCAGTGCGAGGAGTAGGCTGAGCCCACTGGTGCTCTCTGCTCAGTGAAGGGGAAGCTCTCTGTCCCTGTACTTCTGTCCAGGTTTTCTCAGGACCCCAGGCCTGCTCCAGTTTCAGCAGCATTGCTGTGCAAGCTTGAGTCCATCATTCCCATGATTATCCCACCCCATGCCCAGAGAGGTCCATCCCATCATATGGGTGTGGGCACAGCATTGGGGCAGCTCTTTTACAACAGCTGTCCCTCCCAGTAGTCTTCCTGGTTCCTAAGATGGAAGACTAAGGAGCTGTGCTCTTAGAGAGCTGTGCTCTCTATTCCATTTGCAGTGCAATGTTCTCTGACCCCAAACCTTGTTCTCTCACACAACCAGTGGACGCTGCATAAGGACCAAGAGTGCTGATCCCTTGCCCAGACATCTGCATAACGCGGTAATAGGTCTGGCCGCAGCTCTGTCCCTCCTGGTGCCGCGCCTTGTGCATGAGATCACTCTGCATCTTCTTGCAGGTGGCCTCACAATGATGTTGACATTTCTAGTCCCTTTATACTTCCTGCCACCCTGCACCCACAGCATGCATCTGCACAGGCTCAGAGAGGACCAGTGCTGTTGCCTGGTTTTGGCGCAATTCCAAGGCAGCTAGCTTGCTTACCAGCTTTGTACCCCCTGGTTAGCTCCCTGATCCCTTGAGGCACACTCTGCCTTTTCCTGGGCACACTAAGCATGTCCTGTCACATGGAAAACAGTTCAAATCCACACCTTTTAAAATCCAGACAGAGACAGAGTCTCCACCTGTCATGCCTGGTGCCTGTTGATCACTGGTTCATCACTGTAAAGAGCCCTGTTTCTCCTGGTAGAGTCCCTAGTCCCTGAGACCAACCTGGGGATTCTCCCAGTGAACTCAGAGCAACATAGGAGGCTGCGTCCTCCTTCCACATGGTTCACACTGCCTAAGCAAATGTGGGGGATTCAAGCTAGGGCCTAGTGCCCGTGGAGATCTGGAGCACCTCTGCGCCAGCACTGGCCCCAAGATTTTCACAGACATAACCTCTCACTGTCCTCTTTTGTGGCATTCTCACTGCTTCTACCTCAGTGTGCTATTGTGACATGGTATCAGTATTCCTGTTCCCTAGGCTCTGCAGGTGAGGATACTGAGGAAGGAGAAATGGCGGGGAGAACTATAAACCTTTCTCCCTTTATGGCAGACATTCCGGACAAGGAAATGTAAGGGCCTAAAGGGACTAGGGCATTGGTGGGGCATAAGCCAGCAGGAAACACAAAGCAGCCCTCCATGGTGTGCATTATTCCCACCCTAACCCCATCATGGCTGCCTCAAGAGAAGCTTGGTTCTCTAGAGCAGAGGCTGCCCTGACCTTTCTGGGGGTCTGTGATGGAGATAGAATATGTGCCCTTAGTGGTGAAGGGGTTCTGGACTTCAACAGGGCCTCTGTAGGAAAACATGTGAGATGCTGAAGCAGTGTCTAGGAGATGGAAATCTCTCAGCCCCCCATGAATGGAGGCCCTTCAAGAGAAGATCTGGGGCCATTTGGTCTCAGGGCATGAACAGTGCTTATGAGGCCAGGCTTTGCAATCTCTGAGGCTGAGCACACTTAGGGCCTCTCACTAGTGGCTTTTGGTCAACTGACACTGCATTTCCAGGGCTCGGGAATTCAGGGTCTCTGAGTATGGGGAAATTAGGTGTTTCTGTGATATCAGAGGGCAGGTTGGCCTGGAATGAAGGGAGTAGGCTGTTTTAGGGTGTTTGGGACTCTGAGATCTTAGGGGATTCAGAGTTTTCCCGGGCGACTTGTTTTGTGTCCTCCTTGTAAGCAGACAGGTGGGGCCCTGGAGACTCACCACTGATAGCTCCCCTGGGCTCTCCTCAGACTGTGCTTTCAAGGTTAGGGGCTAGGGATTTCACATCTCAAGGAGCCCCTGCAGCGCTGCCCCTCTTGGAAGGGGGATCCCTCAAGGCTACTGTTCTTCCCGAATTTGGAAGGCTTGATGTCACAGAGGGCGAGGTTCCAGAGGGTAAGAACACGTGGTCACAAGCCATCAATCAGCACTTTCATCAGAGCCCCTTGCCCACCAGGGTGTGGTAGGAAGAAACTGGAGGGCGGGGCCAGGAGTGGAGCCTGTCTGTCAGATGTGTGCTGGGACTAACTGGAGGAAGACCAGTCCCAAGCAGCCAGGATTGGATTTTTTGCATCTGGCGCGTGCATTTCCCTCCGCCTGGGCCAGGAGTGTGGCATGGTAGTTTCTGTGGCTTGTTTTCATGCGGCTGATGAGGGAGGGACCCGCCACACACCAGCATGGAGACCTGAGTCTGGTCAGGTCATCTGGGTAGACGTGGCCCTCCTGACGCCTGCCAAGTGTCTCTTGCAGCAGACTGTAGTGGGGATCTCCCACTTTCTTTTAGGCCCTGGTGTAGACACAATATTTTCCACAGCGTTTATCGAGTCAAGCACAAGAAAAGGATGAACAGGTAGTCTAGAGCAGCCCCCTGGGAGAAGCACTGATGGGAGTCATGTGTATGGTAAGATAACACAGGCGTAAAAAGGATTCAGAAAGAACACAAGATACTACTAAACAGGAAAGAAGACACACACACTTGCACACACACAAACTCTGAGAAATTCCATAGGTATTTTACAGAAAAATGGAGCAGCTAATCTAGGGACATGGCCCCACAGAGCAGAGTCACTACAGTGGCTGCTGCGTGTTATAGGGTAAAACAGGGAGAAGATTCCTGGGCCCCACCTCTTTTGGACCACAGAAATATAACTGTATGCTCATGGAGTGGAAACAGTCCAACTAATGGAAAATTGTTCTTATATAGTGAAACTTACATCTGTTTTTTCTGGTCGAATGCTTCCTTAATTCCTTGCTGGTTAAACCTCCATGCAGTTCCATTTTCTGGCATCAGGTTGATTTTTGATTTTAGATGTCTTCTTATCCCCCTTCTGGTTGTGTGAGGAACTGCAGGGTTTCTACCTGTGACTCCATCTGGACCAGAAACTCTCCTTATTTCTTAATAGGGAATTCTATCCCTTGCTCACATAGGTCTCATTCCAGTACCCTGGGCATGAGAACATTGTTACATTTCATCTTGCCCCATAGATTCCTTAAAGTATCGTGCTTTTAAAATAGTATATTTTTGGCTGCTCTGATGAGGTTGCTCTTTTCTTACCTTGTTTCTACTTCACTGTTTTGATCCTCTGCTTTATCCAACCTAATAATTATTCTTTTGGTATGTTCTTTATTTTAGACATGTTATTCTTTATTCTTGCTTTGTTCTTTTTCATGGTTTAGGTGTCTCTTTTCATCCTGTTGTGCATCTTTATTTCCATTTCTTTGATTTTACCACTGTGTTATTTGCTTTTTTTTTTTCCTGCAGACTCATTTCAATCCTTTATTTGGGGACTCTTACTGCCTCTATTTTCCCCTGTCTCTTTGTGTTTGTGTCTATGTATTGGAGACCCACTACGACTTCCAGAAATGGTTGTGTGTCCTTCTGTATGAGATGTCTTTTGGGTTTCAGTGGTGCAGTCTCCTTTGCACCTGAGCTGCATGACCTGGGAACAAGCCCTTTATATTTAAGTAAGCCCACCTGTTGCTCTTTTTCTTGATTGCTGTCCTCCCATTAGCTGGCTACCTTAACAGTCAGGCTGGTGCACTGTGAGGCTCAACCTGACCACATTGGAAAAATTGTCATAAAGGTGCTCACGGTACATAATATAACCAAAGAAATGAGAATGTAAATAACTTATCCATGAACAACAACAACAACAAATCTGAAAACACACAAAGAATTAAAAAAACAGAGGAAGAAATGCCTGAAAACAAAGCCAAGAAAATACAGTTTTCAAAAAATAAAGAAAAATTATAAAGTATAATGGAAGACTAGATACAAAGATACTTAAAGGATGAAAAGGGAAAAGAAAAAAAGAATATGAAGGGAAAGGATAAATAGAAAAAGAGAAATATTTATAGTAAAGTAATAATAAGTAGCGCACAGAGAAAGAAAAAGGAAAATGACTAACAAATAGAAGAGGAAAAAATAACTAGACAAGAGAAAAATAAAGGGAAAGTAGGCAAGAGATATTTAGAAATATAAAAGCAAAATAGAGAAGAAAGGAATAACAAATCAGGTAAAAAAGAGAAGATGAAGAAAGTATTAGAGAAAAAAGTTGTAGTTGTCCTCAGCATCTTGGCCCAGGGGGGTGAGATCAGTCTCTGAGTGCACTGAGTGTGAAGCCTCTCCCACCCAGCTAGTAAACTTTTATGAGACTCTGGCCATTTGCTGTCCATCCCTCCTTCAGCGTGCTCTGTTGCAGGGCAAAGTCAGGCACTATCCCCACTTGGCCTTGGGAAGGTTGTCAGGGAGGGTCTTTCAGTGCAGCAGCCAATGGGGCATTGAATGTCTCCACTCTATGTTTCTGCCCCTTTGTGTATCATTCTCCATGGAAAATTGCCAAAGGGGTAGCTGGAACCTGGCATGGTTGGTTCAAACAGTCAGGGGGCTGGTGCTCTTACATTGTGAGGGTTGGGGAAAAATTCCCTGCCCTTCCCTTTGCTTCTGCTGCACAGGAGGAACTCCCTGGAGGTCTTGGCTCTGTGTTGTCATATAGACATTGGAACTGCAGCTGCCCCACCTATCTGAATTTCAGGTGCAAGCCTGCCTGGGAAATGCTGCCCCCCAAATCCAGACAATGGCTTCACTGCCATCTTAGTGTCACCCACTCAAATAGCAGGGACTCGGTGTTTTAAAGGTATCTTTTTATGTGTTCATTGCTACGTGGTCAGCAACAGGAGGGCATGTTCTGAGATTTTATTTTATTTTATTAAATAAGTAATTTTATTTATATACCTTCAGAGAGCAGAAAGGAAGGAGAGAAATGTTAATGTGGGGTTGCCTCTAGAACACCTCCACATCAGCTACCTGGTTTGTAACCCAGGCATGTGTGACGACTTGGAATCAAACCAGCAAGCAGGCTGTCACTCAAAGCACTGAGGCTCACCAGCCAGAACTGAGCTTTTGCTACCTATTGTTCCCTATAAAATATTCTGGTGGAATTGTAACATTAAAATCTTGCATTGATTTGGAGTTTATTCTTGTGCATGAGGGAAAAAGGTGGTCTTATTTTGGGGGCCTACATCTGTCTTATTTTTGAAAACCATATATTGAGTACATTGTCTTTACTTCATTGTATGAGCTTGCCTCTGTTGTGAGTAACAATTGACTATAAAGGCATGAGTTTGTTACTGGGCTCTATAGTCCTTTTTTCATTTTTGACAAAAATTTTATTTATTTATTCTTAGAGAGATGGGAAGAGAGGAAGAAAAAAAGGGTGAGAGACATTGATGTGTGAGAGACACATGGACTAGTTGTCTCTTCCAGGCCCTCGGTCAGGGACCTGGCCCACAAGGCATACTTGTGCTGAGGCTGGAAAGCAAACCCATGGCCTTTTGGTTTGTAGGCCTGCACTCAAGCCATGGAGCCATGCCCACGAGGACTGGGTTCTACACTCTTTCATTGACCCATAGGTCTGGATTCATGCCAGTAGCATGGTGTTAGCATGATACCTTCAAATTTATTCTTCTTTTACCATATTGCTGAAGTACTCACAGTGTTTCGTGCTTGCTCTAAAGTTTTGCAACAGTTTCTCTTGATCTGTGCATATCACATTGATATTTTAAAAGAAAGTGTATTGCATCTATGAGTAATTTTAGGTAGGATGGACATTTTCATACTTTTTCCAGTCCATCAACACAATTTTTTCTTCCACTTGTTTTTATCTTCTTCTGTTTCTTTCTATAATGTCATATTGTTTTCTGAATGCTGGTATTTTACCTCATTTCTGAAATTTATATCTAGGTACCTTAGGGTTTTTTTGAAATTGTAAATGGAATTGATTTCCTAGGTTCCATCTCTGGTAATTCACTACTGATGTGGAACCAATAAAGTGCAACCAATTTCTGATACTAAATATTACATTAGGCTATTTTATTGAATTCACCCATCAGCCGTAGCAGTTTTTGGTGGATTCTTAAGTGTGTTCTATACAATGTATCATTTCTTCTTCTAATAAGGTCAATTTTACTCCTTAGTTTAGGTTTTGATGCATTTCATTTGTTTTTGTATGATTACCATATCTATGATTTTCAATACTGTGTTGAGTAAGAGGTGAAGGTAGACTTCACTGTCTTATTTCAGATCAAGTGGGAATCACATTTAATTTCTTCCCAATTCATATGTTGCCTGATTGTTTGTTAATTATGGACTTCATTATGTTGAAGCATATTTCCTCTATTTTCAATTTGATGAGAGTTATTACCAAAAATACATTTTATCCAATGTTTTTTTTTTCCTGAATCAACTGATGTGATCATGTGCCTTTTACCTCTGTTGCATTTTTGTGATCCATCACAATTGTTTATATGTGTATATTGTAGCATTTTTCTATGCTTAGGATAAATTTCACCTCATCATGTTGTATAATCTTTTTCATGTAAAGTCCTATGCATTCTGCTAATATTTGTTTGAGAGTTTTAGAATCTTTATTCATCAGCAATACGGGCACACAAGTTACTTCCTTTGTTGTTTGTTTATCTGGTTTTGAAATTAAGATAATGATGGCCTTGTAAACTGAGCTCTGAAGTTTTCTTACACTTAAACTTTTTGAATGGTTGTATAAAGGTGGGTATTAGTTCTTTAAGTTTGGTTAATTTGCCTCTGAAGTTGATCCAGAACTTTGGTTTGGGACAAATTGGTGTCCGTTGTTACCTGCTTCAACTTCATTAGTTGTAGTTATTCTAATTTTATTTTCTGGTCCAGAGTCATGAAAAGGTACCCTTTCAGAGAACACCTTAGCAATCAGAGAGATGCAAAACAAAACCACAAAGAGATACACTTCACAGTGTTAAGAATGTTCATCATAAACAATATGATGAAAAAAAAGTGTTGGAGACTATGTGGAAAAAAACGAGCCCTAGTCCATTGTTGGTGGGGAGGTAGACTGGTGCAGCCATTGTAAAAAACACTATGGAATTTCCTCAGACAAGTGCCAATGGACTAGCCTTTGGCCCAGAGTTTCCAGTGATGAAACCCAATCCAGGAAATCCTATGCAGCACTATATTCATGGCAGCACAATTCACAATATCCAAGTCATGGAATTAACCTGAAGTGCACATAAGCAAATGGATGGATCAAAATATGGTATATTTTCACAATGCAACATTATACTGCAGAGAGAAAGAAGGAGCTCCTTCCTTTAGTGACAGCACAGATGGAGCTGGGAAGCATTATGCTAAGTGAAATAAGACAGGTGGTGAAAGACAAACACCATAGGATCTCAACTTTTACTGGAACATAGTCAAGAAAATAGACAAGCATGGAGAAAATAACCAGAGACACTGAAATTCAGAACTGCCTGACAGTAACCAGAGGGAGGTGGAGGGAATAATGGGGGCGGGGGATTGTGCATGGTTTACACAAACAGCTAGAAGAACGCATGGACAAAAGCAAGAGAGTGTGTAATAAGGAGAGGAATATGGGTGTGGCTATGGAATGTGGGGAGTGGTGGTGGGGGAATGAAAACAACTTTACTTGGAAAACAACGACAACAAAAGAAGACTAAAAGACAGATTTTCTGATTCATTTTGATTCAGTTTTGGAAGATTGCATGTTTCTAGGAATTTATTCATTTTGTTGACATGAGGAAATTTGCTTGCATGTAATTGCTGAAAGTCATTTTTATAGTCCTTTCTATTTATGCAGTGTTGGTTAGTTTTCAGGGTACATTTTTTTTGTTTTCTTTTTTTTTATATTAAATGTTTTTCAAGTACAGTTTT
Organism: Sturnira hondurensis; assembly: GCF_014824575.4. Taxonomy (NCBI): domain Eukaryota; kingdom Metazoa; phylum Chordata; class Mammalia; order Chiroptera; family Phyllostomidae; genus Sturnira; species Sturnira hondurensis. The sequence goes on from NW_028086265.1 coordinate 205,461, forward strand.
CTGCTCTTGACAGTTTTTTGGGCATCCCAGCTCACCCACCAGCAATCCGCAACACTCTCCAACTTTCAAAACCCTTGTTTTTGTTCATGGGTTCTTTTATTTAATTTTATTGTTTTAATTTTAATTTTTACTTAATTCTCATTCAAGTACAGTTCTCCGTACTATACTCCCTGCCCTGCCCACCCAATGATCCCGAACTCCAGCTACCTCCACCCACCACCTTAGATATTGTCCATGTGTCCTCAACAGCCGTCCATGTGAGTCCATCCCCTTATCCACTATGATTCTCTCTGCTCTGCCCTCTGGTCCCTGTCAGCCCGTTCCGTATTTGAATGTCATTGGTCATATTTTGCTTGCTTGTTTTTTTGTTATTTAGATTCCTGTTAATGGTGATATCATATGGTATTTGTCTTTCACCGCTTGGTTTACTTCACTCAGCATAATGCCTTCCAGTTCCATCCATGATATTGAAAAGGGTAAGAGCTCCTTCTTCCTTTCTGCAGCATAGAATTCTATTGCATAAAGGTACCATAGCTTTTTGATGCAGTCATGTACCAATGGGCATCTAGGTTGCTTCCAACTCTTGGCTATCATAAACTGTGCTGCTATGAATATTGGGGTGCATAGGTTATTTTTGATTGGTGTTTCAGGGTTCTAGTATATACTCCTAATAGTGGAATTGCTGGGTCAAAAGACATGTTCATTTTTAGATTTCTTAGAAAATTCCTTAGTGTTTTCCATGGTCCTTGTACCAGTCTGCAATCCCACCCACAGTGAACTAGGGTCCCCTTTCTCCACAACCTCTCTAGCACTTGTTGTTTTTGTGTTTGTTTATGATGGTCATTCTGACTGGTGTAAGGTGGTGTTTCATTGTGCTTTTAATTGGCATCTCTCTGATAGCTAGCGATATCGAGCATCCTTTCATGTGTTTCTGGATCCTCTGTATATCCTCCATGGAGAAATGTCTGTTCAAGTCCTTTGCCCATTCTTTAACTGGGTTGCTCATCTTCTTCGAGTAGACTCGAGTGAGTTCTTTGTACATTTTGGAGATTAAACCCTTGTCTGAGGTATCATTGGCAAATATGTTTTCCCAAGCTGTTCCATCTCTTTTTATTTCGATACTGTTTTCCTTAGTCATGCAGAAGCTTCTAATTTTGATGAGATCCAACTAGTTTATTCTTTCCTTTATGTCCCTTGCTGTAGGGGATGCAGGAGTAAAAATATTGGTACGTGAAATATCTGAGATTTTCCTGTCATTGTTCTCCTCTATGGATTGAATGGTTTCACAGCTTATATTGAAGTATTTCATCCACCTTGAATTAATTTTTGTGTATGATGTAAGTTGGTGCTCAAGATTCATTGAACGTCATCAAAATGTCCATACTACCAAAACAATTTACAGATTCAATGCCATAACTATTAAAGTACCAATGGCATATTTCACAGACATAGAACAATCACGTCAAATATTTATATGGAACCATAAAAAACCCCGAATAGCAGCTGCAATTTTGAGAAAGAAGAACAAAGTATGAGGGCTCACAATACCTCATACCAAACTTAATGACAAAGCCACTGTAATCAAAAGAGCTTGGTACTGGCATAAAAACAGGCCCATAGACCAATGGAATAGAACAGAGAGCCCAGAAATAAACCCAACCCTCTATGGTCAATTAATACTTGACCAAGGGGGTAATAACCTAAAATGGAGTAAAGATAGCCTTTTCAACAAATGGTGTTGAGAGAACTGGACAGCTCCATGCAGAAAAATGAAACTCGAGACTTACAGCATACACTAGAATTAATTCAAGGTGGATAAAGGACGTAAATATAAGCCATGAAACCAATGAAGCCCTAGAGGAGAACATTGGCAAATTGGGATTCATTTCAGGGATGCAAGCATGGTTTAGTATTCATACATCAGTAAATGTAATACACCACATAAACAAAAGGAAAGACAGAAACCACATTGTCATTTCAATAGACACTGAAAAAGCTTTTGATAGGGTACAACACCCATTTATGATAAAGGTACTCAAAAAAATGGGAATAGAGGGAACATTCCTCAATATAATAAAGGCCATATATGAAAGACCTACAGCCAACATCATACTCAATGGACAAAAACTAAAAGCTTTTGCACTAAGATCAGGAACAAGACAAGGTTGCCCACTTTCACCACTTCAATTCAATATAGTATTAGAAGTTCTAGCCACAATGATCAGACAAGAAAAGGAAATAAAAGGTATCCAAATTGGAAAGGAGGAAAGAAAACTGGCTTTGTTTGCAGGTGACATGATAGTGTACATGGAAAATCCAATAGCCTCTACCAAAAAACTGCTCGAACTAATAAATACATTAGGCAAAACCCTGGGATACAAAGTCAATATCCAGAAATCAAAGGCATTTTTGTATGCCAGCAGTGAAACAACAGAAGCAGAAATCAAGAGGAAAATCCCATTTGATATAGCAAAAACAACAACAAAAAAAATATCTGGGAATAAACCTAACCAAGGAGGTAAAAGACCTGTATGCAGAAGACTACACAACACTGAAGAAGGAAATCAAGGAAGACACAAACAAATGTTCATGTGTTTTTTATACTGGTTCCTGCAAACTATTCCCCCCTTTCTCCGAAATTTCCCTCCGCTCTCTCCTCTTTTCACTGTCAGCCTGTTCCCAGTTTCCGTGCCTTTGGTTATATTTTGCTTCTTTCTTTGATTTTTGGTTTAGGTTTGTGTTAAAGGTGAGATCATATGGTATTTGTCTTTCACCTCCTGGCTTATTTCACTTAGCATAACAATATCCAGTTCCATCCATGCCATCACAAACTGTAGGAGCTCCATTCTTTCTACCACATAGAATTACATTGCGTATATGTACCATTGTTTTCTGAACCATTCATGCACTGATGGGCACCTAGGTTGCTTCCAGCACTTGGCTCTTGTAAATTTTGCTGCTTTGAATATTGGGATGCATGGGTTCTTTGGGACTGTGTTTTTAAGGTTCTTAGGATATAATCAAAGCCGTGGAATTGCTAGGTCTAAAGGTAGGTGGATTTGTAGTTACCTGAGGAAATTCCATGCTATTTTCCATAGTGTTTATATGCGTCTGCAATGCTATTAACAGTCCACTAGGGTTTCCTTCTCTTCACAACCCACCCAAAGCTTGTTTGTTACTTTCTTTATGATGGCTATTCTGAATGGTGTGAAGCAATATCTCATTGTGGTGTTAATTTGCATCTCCCTGATAGCTAGAGATGCTGAGCATCTTTTCATGTGTCTAGGCATCCTCTGCAGATCTTTTTATGTCTAAGTGTCTGTTCAATTACTGGACTCATTTTTAATTAGATGGTTTGTGTTCTTAGGGTAGAGCCATGTGAGTTCCTTATGAGATTTGGAGATCAAACATTGCCTAAGATATCACTGACAAATATGTTTTTCCATAAGTTTTTTTCTACTTTTTATTTTCAAACTGTTTTCTTTAGCCATGCAGAAGTTTTTTTTTTTTTTTTTTTTTTTTTGGGGGGNTTTTTTTTTTTTTTTTTTTTTTTTTTTTTTTGGGGGGGGGTGGGATCGCCTTTTCTTATTCACTCCTTTACATCACTTGCACAAGGAGACATATCACTGAAAATACTGCTACATATGTTGAGAATTTTCTGCTTATGTTCTCCTCTAGGATGATAATGGTGTCACGACTTATATTAACAATATTTATCCACAATGAATTTATTTTTCTGTGTGCTGTAAGTAGGTGCTCAAATTGCATTTTTTTTTCTTTTGCAGGAAGCTGTCCAGTTCTCCCAACACCATATTTTTTTTTGTAGAGGAAATTTCACTCCATTTTATGTTTCTGCCTCATTTGTACAATATTAGTAGACAATAGTTTGGGATGTATTTCTGGGCCTTTTTTCCATTTCTTTGATTTATGTGCCTGTTTTTATGCCAGTTACAGGGTGTTTTGATTGCAGTGGCCTCATAATTCAGTTTGATATGAGGCATTGTGATCCCTCCTACTTTGTTCTTCTTTCTCAATATTTCTGCGGCTGTTCAGGTCATTAAAGCTTCCATATACATTTCTGAAATGCTTGTTATCTATCTTTTAAATATGTCTTTGGCACTATAACAGGGATTGCATGGAATCTTNTGGGCCTTTTTTCCATTTCTTTGATTTATGTGCCTGTTTTTATGCCAGTTCCAGGGTGTTTTGATTGCAGTGGCCTCATAATTCAGTTTGATATGAGGCATTGTGATCCCTACTACTTTGTTCTTCTTTCTCAATATGTATGCGGCTGTTCAGGTCATTAAAGCTTCCATATACATTTCTGAAATGCTTGTTATCTATCTTTTAAATATGTCTTTGGTACTATAACAGGGATTGCATAGAATCTTTGAATGACTTTGAGATGTAAGGACATTTTGTTGATGTGAATTCTCCGAATTTGTATGCATGGGACATGCTTCCTTTTGTTTTGGTCTTCCTCTGAATTCGTCCTCAGTGTTGCATACTTTTCTGCATACAGGACTTCTACATCTTCGCTTAGGTCCATTCCCAGGTACCGTAGTTTCTGTGCTGCTTTTCTTGCCCTGTATTCTGTATCTGTGGTTTCATTATATGTGTACAGCAATTCTCTTCACATCTCAGTATTGATTTTGTATCCTCCTCTTTTGCAAAGTTTACATCTCTGGTTCAGGAGATTTTTCATGAAGTCTATAGGATTTTCCATGTACACTCTCATGTCATGTGCAAAAAATGACAGTTTTGCCTCCTCCTTTCCAATTGGATTCCTTCTATGTCTTCTTTCTTCTATGATTACTGTGGCTAGCACTTCCAATACTATGTTCAACAGCAGTGGTAAAAGGTGGTGGCTTTGCAACTTTCCTGATCTTAGTGGGAAAGCTGCACGTTTTTGCTCATCGAGATGCAGGTTGCGTATAGGTTTCTAGAATGTGACCTTTGTTATATTGAGAAATGTGTAATCTATAGCCACCATATTAAGGGTTTTCACCATAAATACTGTGCTGTGCCTTATCAAATGCTGTTTGGTATTTATTGTCATGATCATGTAAATGTTGTCTCTCATATTGTTTATATGATGTATTACATTGACCATTTGGTGAATATTGCACCATCCTTGCATCCCCAGGCTGAATTCCTCTTGATCATGGTGTATGACCTGTTTAATGTGTTGCTGGATGCAGTTTCCCAATATATGGTTTAGCATGTGCTGTCTCTGTTTAATGACAATATTGGCCTGAAGGTTTCTTTCTTCTTTATATCTTTATGCATTTTAGGAAATCAGATGATGGCAGTAGCATCAAAAGTGTTTGCGAGTCTTCCACATCTTTACTTTTTTAGAATACTCTTTGAAGGACACAGATTAGCTTTTCCCTAAATGCTTTGTAAAATTCTCCTGCGAAACCATCTGTTCCAGGTCTTTGGCGTGTTGGGGTATTTCTGATCACTGCCTCACTTTCATCACATGCTAATGCTGATGTGCAGGCATTCTGCTGCTCCTTCATTCACTGTTGGAAGATTATGTCTATATGGAAACATGTCCATTTCACCTAGGTTTGGACATTTCTTGGCATATAATCCTCAAAGTAGTTTCTTACAATTTTCTAGATCTCCCTGGCAGCATACTCAGTGTCTTTGCTTTCATTTCTGATCGTGTCTAATTCGGTCCTCTCTTTCCTTTAATGGGTCTTCTTAAAGGCAACCCCCGTCCCGGACAGATTCTGGATTTACTGATCCTTCAAATTGTGCTTTTCGTCTCTGTCGTTTCATTCTGCTGTGATGTCGGTTATTTCCCTCCTCCTACGTGGTCTTGGCTGTCTTGCTTGTTTTTCCTCCCGTTCTAGTAGGTGTAGGATTAGGCTGTTTATTTTAAAAGTTTCTGTCTTGTCTTAGTAGTTCTGTAGCCCAAATGACTTCCCTCTCAGGATGGCCTCGGCTGTGTACCATAAGCTTCAATTTTTGGTGTGAGTTCAATTGCGTTCTTTACTAGAAACAATTTGATTTCTTCCTAACTCTCATTGTTGAGCACTGCTATAGGACCTTTCTGCGTTTGAGTGTTTCTGCATATTATCCCTTGACATATCTTTCTAACTTCAGTTCCCTTTGCTCCAAACAAAAGCTTGAAATAAAAGTATATTTTTGAACTTCCTCAGGCTTCTTTTGTACCCTATCATGAGCTCTATCTTTGAAAATTCTCACTGTGCATGTGAAACGAAAGTGTAATTAGGATGTCTGGCATGAAAGGTTTTTTGCATTTCAGTTAAGTCCGTCTGATCCACCACAGTATTCAATGCCACAATACCATTATGGATGTTTTGTTTGAAGGATCTATCCATTTTTGACAGTGGGGAGTTCACATTTCCCACTATAACTGTGTAGCTGTCAATATCATTCTGGAGGTCCTCCAAAATTTGTTTTATCTTTGGTGCTCCAAAGCCTGGTGTGTGTACATTTACAGTGTTTATGGCTTCTTGATGTATTGCTCTGTTCAATTTCATGAAGTGACCCTCCTGGGTCTCTTTTTCTGCCCTTTCTCTGGAAGTCTATATCCTCTGACAAAATTAGTGTTACTCTGGCCTTTCTTTCCTCTTCATCGGCTGGACACATTTTTTTTTCCAGCTCTTCCCTTTTATTCTGTCTAGGTCTTTGGTTCTGAGGAAGGGCTCTGGTCAGCAGCATACATGTGAGTCATGATTTCTTACCGATTCAGCTCTTCTTTGTCTCTTGGTTACAGAATTGAATCCATTTACTTTGAAGGTAATCATTAATGGGTGTTTATTCACTGCCAGCTTTTTGTACCTGTATTCCTCTCTCTCTCTCTCTCTCTCTCTCATTCCTTTCTATTTCTCTTGGGAGGGCAAACCCTTCAGCATGTCTTGCACAGCTGTCTTGAGGAGTCGTATGCTTTGAGCCTTCTTCTATGTGGCAGATCTTTATTAGGCCTTCCTTTTTATTTGAGAGTCCTGCTGGATGGAGGGTTTACACTTGCTATTCTTTGGTTTTTCATTACTTGGAATACTTCTTGCCTCTCTCTTGTGGCTGGTAGCTTTTGTTTTGAGAAGTCAGGGACCGGTCTTATCAGTGGTCCCTCGTATGTTACTTTCCGTTTCTCCCTTGCTAACTTGAAGAACTGTTTCTCATGGGTGTTGGTCATTCTCATTATAATTTATTCTGAACCGGGCTTCTTATGGTTTGCCTTGAGCAGGACCTTCTATATGTCTAGCCATGTGTGACTGTTCCCTCTCTTCAAATTATGAAAAGTTTCCACCATTACTTTTGAAAACAGGTTTGCTATCCCTTGCTCTTCTCCTTCTCCTCCTCCTGGTATCCCTAGTGTATAGATATCATTGTGTTTTATGTTGTCCTGTAATTCCCTCAACGCTTCTTCATCTATCTGAGCCTGTTTGTCTTCTCATGCTTTTTCTCCTGGTTTTCTTCTGCTTTGCCTACCAACCCACTGGTTTGATCCTCTAGTTCATGTAGTTTTCATTGGATTACTTCTACTGTGTTTTTCATTCAGCAGATGAATTCTGCATTGCGTTTGGCTCTTATTAATAGTTACGAGTTCCTCTTTCGTGATTATATGATTTTTCAGGGAGCTCATTATTGATTCCCTGTAGGTTTTGGAAGTTAGTAAGCTCATTGTGCTTCCTTAAACCATTGCCTTGAACTTATTGTCTGCGGGTTGACTGTCCTGGATTTCATATTGCACTGTCTTTGTGACTTCCACCTGTCCTTCCATTTGGGGATTGTTTCCTTCACATCCCAAAGTATTTTTTAAATATGTTGTATTGATTTTGCCATTACAGTTGTCCCGTTTGCTCCCCTTCATTGTCCTCCACCCTGCACACTTTTCCCCCTCCCCATTACCTGCTTTTAGTTCATGTCCATGTGTCAGAAGTTTTGTAGCTTCTACATGATCTTACTATTCTTGTTCTCCCACTGTCTATTTTCTACGTACCATCTATGCAACTTATTCTCTGTACCTTCTCCTCCCTTCTCCTCCTCCCACTCTCTTGTTGCTAACCCTCCGTGTGATCTTCATTTGTATGTTTCTGCTTCTGATCTAGCTGTCTGCTTATTTTCCTTTTGTTTCAGGTGTGGTTGTTAATAACTCTGAGTTTTCTGTGTTTTCTCTTTCCATATTTTTTATCTTCTTTTTCTTTGATAAGTGCCTTTAACATTTTATATAATGAGGACTTGGTGATGATGAACTGTTTGAAATTGACCTTATCCGAAAAGCACTTTATCTGCCCTTCCATTCTAAAAGAAAGCTTTGCTGGATAGGGCAATCTTGGATGCAGGTCCTTGCCTTTCATGATTTGGAATACTTCTTTCCAGCCCCTTCTTACCTGCAAGGTCTCTTTTGAGAAAGCAGCTAAGAGTCTGATGGGAACTCTTCTGTAATTGACACCCCCCCCCCTCTATTGCTCCTTCTAAAACGCTTTCCTTCATTTTAATCTTGGCTAATGTAATTATAATGTGCCTTGGTATGTTCCTCCTTGGGTCCACATTGTTTGGGGCTCTCTGAGCTTCCTGGACTTCCTGGAAGTCTATTTTCTTTGCCAGATTATGAAAGTTCTCTTTTATTGTTTGTAGGATTCAGTTTTTCACATGTCACTCTTCCTCTTTCTCTTCTGGCACCCCTATAATTCAGAACATTTAAAGATGTCCTACAGGTCCCTAAGGCTTTCCTCATTTTTCTTGAATCCTTATTTCTTCATTCTTTTCTGTTTGGTTGTTTCTTTCATTCTCCCAGTCCACTCCATTGATTTGTGTACCTGTTTTCTTGCCACTACTTTTGGTTCCTTATGCATTTTCCTTCATTTCTCTTAGTGTAACCTTTTGCATCTAATTTGTTACTAAAATCAACCAGTTCTGTGAGCATCCTGATAACCAGTGTTTTGAACTGTGCATCTGATAGTTGGCTAACTCTTTGTCCCTTCAAAGTATTGGCTTGGGGGCTTTGAGCTGTTCTACTGCTTAAACCATAATATTTTGGTCTATTCAGGCCTGTTAGGTATGAGAGTCAGAGCCTTAGGTGTTCACCAGGGCAGGGAAACCCACTTCACTGGGCTGTGAAGCTGCATGAGGGGGCAGAGTCAGAGAGTGATCAATGGCATTTGTTGATCAATGGCTCTCTCTCAGATTTAAGTCCCCTCTGCCACTTCCCACAAGTGAATTGTACCCTTCTGGTGCTGGTTCCTGGGTGGGTAGGCTTGTGTATGTTCCAGGACCCTTTGGGATTCTCAAAAAAAAAAAAAAACTCCTGTGAGGCTGAGAGAATTTTTTGGCACCTAAACCACCCAAAGTTTTTCCAATCAGTGCGTTTAGGCTCTAATTCAAGACACTGGGGCCCTGCTGTGCACAGTCTGCCTCATTCTCTCTCTCTCTCTCTCTCTCTCTCTCTCTCTCTCTCTCTCTCTCTCTCTCTCTCTCTTTTTCCTTGGTTGATTCGTGCCTGACTGTGGTCAGCCAGCTGCCTTCTCCTTCACTGCGTCTGCACATTTCCACCCCATGACCTGGATCTGCCAACCACCACCTGCACACCTGGGGCAGTCCGACAGTCACTGCTTTTTTCTGCAGTGACCCCTATCCGCTGGCCACCTACTCCACACATTCTACTGGTCAAGATGAATGGTTCATTGCTGTCGGACTTCAGTACAGATTAATTTTCTGTGTGTTTTAGGTGTGTATTTGTTTCTATCTCAATGTGGTCCTTAAATTTGGTTGTGCAAGGAGTTAGAGTATTTCCACCTCCACCCCCACCTTGGCCGGATCCCACTTCCCATTGTTTTCTACACTCTTCTTGTTAGCCTTGGCTTCTGAAATGCTTTTGTTGTGACTCCCTGTGTTTGATGCATGAACCACTATGGCCAGAGAACTGTGAGATTCAGTGGTGCAGACTCCTTGACCTTCGGGAACTTCCTGTTCTTGAGTTGGTGAGAATGTTGGAGCTCTGGATGTCTCTGGGTTTCGATTTATATTGGGTCTTTGTTTGTGTGTCCTTTCCCCTAGCTGGTCAACTGAAGGTCATTCCACCCAGCGCATCTTTTATGCAGTTTTGCAGGTGAAACAGATTGTATCAAAGCTGCTTCTTCTTTGTGACTCAGGTTTTGAGGCTTTTTTGGTAGCTATTTTTCAGTTGGTTGTTCTGGGTGATGTGTTCACCGTGGATCCTACTTTCAGACTGTGCGTGTGTGTGTGGATTTGAATATGGCTTCCGCTCACTAATTCATCCCGTTTTCTTATATATTCTTGTTGCTCCTTTTGTTGGTGTGCTTTCATTTCTGTAAGTAATTCTGGTGTTCTCAGCTCCCACCAACTCCCCTTTGTGATCAGTAGCAAGGCAGAGGTAAAGTGAATTAAGACAGAGAGCCCATGTTCCCTTGAACTGAACCTAATAAACATGTAACGGAAGGATAGGATATCCTTTCTGTAAGTATGGTGTTAAACATGCTATTTAAGCAAAAGTGCCTCTCGTTGTTGATGTTGTTGTTGTTCCTGCTGTTTTATATTTCCACCTACTTTTATTTCGAGTTTCATTTTCTTAAATCACGTTTTCTTGTTTGTTCATTTGCACTTGCCTGCATTTCTCCCCATCATCACACTGGCGCAAGCTAAAGCCATGTCTCTTTCTTGTTTCCACCCGCAAAAACACCTGTTTTTCTTCAGGTGTTTCCTGTAGTCATTCCTGAAAGCCATTCTACCTTTTGTCTTCTATCTCTCCTCTCAAGACTGTCAGATTGTTCTCAATTTCAGTGTTTCTGTTTACATTCCGCCTGCTTTCTTTGTGTGTTGTTTGGATTCTAGTTAAAGGTGAGATCTTAGGGTATGTGTGCCCAACCATCCATCCTTTTTCACTTCGGATAATGCTATGTTGTTCCCAGCATGCTCTTGCTGAGGGTAGGAGCTGCTTCTTTGTCTATGCTGCCTCGTATTACTTTGTGCATGTGTGACATGCTGTTTGGATCCACTTATTTTCTGACAAGCTGTTGGGTTGCCTCCAGCACTTGACTATTGCAATGGTTCTGCTATGGACATTAGGGTGCATGTCTTGTTGAGGTGGAGTTCTCAGGGTTTAGGATGTAATCTGGTGAGCAGAATTACTATGCCAATGGGCAGTTCCATTCTGTTGTTATCTGTGTAAATGTCATCTTCTTTTTCACCATGTCTACACAAGTCTGCATTCCCACCAACAGTACGCTACGATTCCCTTTTCTCCATCTTCTTTCCCATACTTTTTACTGCTTTATTTAAGATGGCCCTTCACAACTGCCTGAAGTGGCCTCTCACTTTGGCTTTCATTTAAATCAGGCTCTCTGATGGCTAGTGAGGTTGAACAGCTTTTCATATGCCTGTGGGTCTTTTCTATGTCCTCCTTGGAGATGTCTGTTCAATGCATTAGCCCCTTTCTTCATTGAGTTGTTTGCCTTCCTGCAGTGCAATCATTTGAGTTATTTATACATGTTGGAGATCAAGGACTTGCTTGAGGTATCATTGGCAAAGATACATTCTCCATTACTTGGTCTCTTTGCATTTTAATGTGGCCTTTTTTCTTAGCCATGCCCAAGCTTTCCAACGTGATGACATCCCATGTGTGTATTCTTTTATTTCTGTCCCTTTCTTTAGAAGACCCGTCACTGAGGATATTCATACATGGAACATCTCAGATTCCCCTAATGATATTTTGCTCCAGGACTTTTGTGTTGTCACAACTTATATTTCAGGCCTCTCCCCACTTTCAAAATAGTGTTTTGCACTGGCATAAGTTGTTGATTGAGTTTCATGTTTGTGCATGTACCTGTCCTCATTTCCCAACAACTCTTACTGAGGAATTGATTTTGACCCCATTTTGTGCTTCTACCCACTTGGTCAAACCTTAATATCCCATAGAGGCCTGATTTTATCTTTGGGCTCTGTATTCTGTTCCATGAGTCGATGTGTTTTGTTTTCTTTTATGTCAGTTTCAGGCTGTTTTGAGTGCAGTGGCCTCAAAATCCAGTTTGATATCAGGCATTATGATCCTTCCTACTTTGTTCTATTTTCTCAATATTGCTGCAGATCTTTGGGGTCGTTTATGCTACCATATAAATTTCTGAAATGTTTCTTTTCTATCTGTGAATGTCATTTGTACTTTAGCTGGTATTTCATTGAGTGCATAGATGGCTTTGGGTAATAAGGACATTTGTTGATGTGAATTCTTCTAAAGCGTTTGCATGGGACATGCTTGCATATGTTTGGATCTTCCTTCACTTTGTTCCTCAGTGTTGCATACTTTCCTGTGTACAAGATTTCTTCATCCTTGCTTAGGTCTGCTCCTAGGTACTTTAGTTCTGCTGCAGCTTTATTAAATGGCATTTCTTTTTTTTTCCTCTTTGTTACTTTTGTTTTATTTTTTAATATAATTTTATTTAATTCTTGTTCAAGTACATGTTTATGTCTTATATTCCCAACCCTGCCCGCCCCCCGCCCCATGCTCCCCGCCTCCCTACCCTTTCCAACCCCCACCCTTAGTTATTGTCCATGTGTCCTTTATACTTTTTCATGTGAGTCCATTCCCTTTTCCCCTATGATTCTCTCCCCTCTCCCCTATGGAACCTGTCAGCCTGTTACTTATTTGAGTGTCATTGGTCGTATTTTGCTTCCTTGTTTGGTTTGCTTAGAATCCTGTTAATGGTGAGATCATATGATATTTGTCTTTCACCGCCTGGCTTATTTCGCTCAGCACAATGCTTTCCAATTCCATCCACGATGTTGCAAATGGTAGTAGTTGCTTCTTCCTTTCTGCAGCATAGCCACAGTGATCAGGCAAGAAAAAGAAGTAAAAGGCATCTAAATGGTATTTGTTACCCTGTTTTCACTATCTGAGATTTCACTATATGTGTTCAACAATGCCCTTCACTTCTCAATATTGATTCTGGACCCTGCTGTTTGGCAAAATTCATATCTCTGGTTCAGGTGATTTTTCATAGAGTCTATAGAATTTCCCATGCCCACGCTCATGTAATTTGCAAGCAATGGCAGTTTTGCTTCCTCCTTTTAAAGTGGATGCCTTCTGTGTCTTTTTTCTTCTATATTACTGGGGCTAGGACCTCCAATATTATGTTTCTAGCTTTCGTGAAAGCTGGCATCCATGCAATGTTCCCGGTATTAGTGAAAGTTTTTCCCTGTGAGCTTCATGTTGCCTATAGGTTTCTTGAATGTGGCATTTAATATGTTGAGGAATTCAACCTCTATTGCCACCGTCTTAAGAGATTTTCCCAATGAATATTTGCTATTCCATGTCAAATGTTTTTTTTTTTCCTCAGACTATTGCTATGATCATGTCATTTTTGTCTCCTGTATTGTTTATGTGATGTGTTTTGTTTACCAATTGGCCAATATTATAGCATCCTTGAATCCCCAGAGTGAATTTCTCTTCAACGTGGTGCACGACATTTTGTATGTATTGCGTGATGCAGTTTCCCAATGTATTTCTGAGCGTGTGGTGTCTATGTTCACTAACAATATTGGCCTGAAGGTTTCTTTCTTCGCTCTGCCTTTATGTTTTTTAGGGATTCAGATGATGGCAGCATCATCAAAAGAGTTTTGGAGTCTTCCTTCTTCTTGGATTTTTGGGGATAATTTGTGAAATGCATGGGGGAGCTCTTCCCTAAATGCTGTGTAAAATCCTTCTGTGAAACCGTCTGCTCCAGGGCTTAAGTGTATCAACGTTTTTCTGATAACTGTTTCAATTTCTTCAGCTTTTATTGCTCTGTTCATTCACTGGTGGAAGATTACGTTTTACTAGAAAGATGTGCATTTCTCCTAGATTTTCATAACAGTTTGTTACAATGTTTTGTATTTCTGTGGAATCATGTGTCCAATTTCATTTCTGATAATGTCTATATGTTTTCTCTCTCTCTTTTGTATAATGGGTTTGCTTAATGGCCTCTTGATGTTGTTGACCTTTGGGTCTGGGCTTTTCAACTCTGTCTTCTTTTCAGTCTGCTCAAATGTTGTTATCTCCGCTGTTCTATGTTGTCTAGGATGCCATTTTTTGTTGTTTCCCCAGTTCTCATAGGTGTAGAATGAGGTTATGTGTTTCAAATATTTCTGTCTTGTTTCAGTAGCCTTGTACACTAATGAACTTCCCTCTCAGGATTGCCTCAGGTGTGTGCCATAAGCTTCCATTTTTTGTGAGATTATTTGCATTTCTTTCCAGAAATTTTTCAATTACTTCTTTAATCTCACCGTTGACCCATTCTCTGCTATAACAGCACCGTAAGTTTCAGTGCATCTAATTATTTCCCTTGAAATTTCTTAGAACCTTTGGTTCCCCGTGCTCAAATAATATGTTGGGTATGATTTCAATTTTCTTGAAATTGTTGAGGATTGTTTTGTGTCCTATCATGTCTTTTATTTTTGAAAACCTTTGTGCAAGTGTAACAAATTTATACTTAGCATCTCTGTGATGAAAGGTTCTCTACATAATAGATAAGGCCATTTGACCCAGGACAGTATTCAATGCCTCAATGTCATTGTTGACATTTTGTTTGGAAGATGTGTGTGTGTGTGCGTGTGTGTGTGTGTGTGTGTGTGTGTGAGTGTGTGTGTGATTTTTGACAGCATGTTGTTCTAATCCCCCAGTAAGATTTTTTTTTTTTTTGCGAACAATATCATTCTGGAAACCTTCCAAATTTTCCAATTTATAGTTGGTTGCACCCTCGTTGGATATGTGTATTCTTACATTCTGTATGACTTCTTGGTAAACTGCTACCTTCGGGATTATGAAGTGAACTTCTGAGTCTCTTTCTCTGCCTTTTCTTTAAAAGTCTAGTTAATCTGACAGAATTATTGTTAACATGGCCTTTCTTTTCAGCCCGATTGCTTGAAATATTTGTTTCCAGATCTCCCTTTTCACATTGTGAGGCAGGTGTGTGGTCGGCAGCATACATGTAAGTCAAGATTTTTTTAGCCTTTCAGGTCTGCTTTTTCTTTTCGTTGCAGCACTGAAACCATTTACTTTGAAGGTAATCATTGATGGGTATTTATTCAATCCCAGCTTTTCAAAAAGGTGTTCCTGTGTCTCTCACTCCTTTTCCTTTCTTTTTAGAAAGCAAACTCTTTAGCATCTCTTGCAAAGCTGGTTTAAGGATAAGTATGCTTTGAGCTCTCTTTTATCTGCCATATTTTTATTCAGCCTTTCTTTCTATTTAAGAGCCCTGCTGAATGAATGGGTCTCAGTTGCCAAACTTTGGTTTTCATTACTTGGAATATTACTTGTCTATCACTCCTGGATGGTAATTTTTCTGTTGAGAAATTAGCTGCCGGCCTTACCAGCACATTCTTTTATGTTACATTTTGTTTCTCCCTTGCAGTTCTGAGTATTCTGTCACTCAGATGTCGGCCATTGTAATTCTTATGTATTCAAAATTTGGCTCCTTATGCTTTGCATTAATCGAGAGTCTCTGGGTTCCCAGCCATGAGTAATTCTTGTCTCTCATCAAACTATGAAACTTGTCCATCATTACTTTCGAATACAAGTTTACTATGCTTTGCTCTTCTTCTTCTCCTCCTGGTATTCCTAGTGTATAGATATCATCATGTTTCATGTTGTCCTGTAGTTCCCTAAATCATTCTTCATCTACCTGAGCCTCTTTTCTTTCTCATGCCTTTCTCAGTGTTTTCTTCTACCTTGTAAACCAGCTCGCTGTTTCAAGCGTCTACTTCATAAACTTTGCTTTGGATAACTTCTACTGTGTTCTTCATTCAGAAAGTGTATTTGTCATTAAGTATCGGCCCTTGTTCATAGGTACTAGTTCCTCTTTAATGATAATATGATATTCAGGGAGTTCATGGTAGTATTTCACTAGGTTTTGATAGTTCTCAGTAAACTCACTGAGCTTCCTTCTAATCATTGCCTTGAAGTTAATATCTGACCATAGACTGTTGTGGAATTCATTTTACACCTTCTCTGTGATTTCCACATGTCCTTTTCTTTGCGGATAATTTCCTTAACTTACTATTGTTTTTTACCCGCTTCATGTTAGCATTGACTTCTTAAATGCGTCTGTCATGACTCCCAGTGTTTGACGTATGAACCACTATGGGCAGAGATCTGTGAATTTCAGTGCTGCAGACTGCTTGAGCTCTGGAACTTCCTGTTTTTGTTTTTTTCTCAATTATGTTGGATCTCTGGATGTCTCCGGGTATTGGTTGATGTTGGTATCTGTGTGGTTCCTCTTTTCCTCTAACTGGTAAAGTGATGGCCACTCTGTACACCACATCTTGTATGCAGTTATGCAGACACAAGAGGTTATATGAAAGACACTTCTTCTGTGTACCTGAGGTTTGAGGCTCCTATATATGTATTTTTCAGTTGATTGTTCTAGATGATCTGTCCACCAGGGGCTGTATTTCCAGACTGGATGTGTGGAGATGAATGAGGCTTCCTCTCAGTACTTCACCACGTTTTCATGTACCTTCTTGCTGCTTCCTTGGTTAGCATGTTTTCATTCCCAGAAGTTATCCTGGTATTCCAAGGCTCAGACGAATTTTTTATGTCATTATTAGCAAGGGGGGGATCAAAGTGGATTAAGACAGAGAGCCTGTGTTCCCTTGGAGTGAACTCAAGGAACATGTAAGGAAGAGACAGAAGATTCTGCTGTAAGTATGGTGTTAGAGGTGCAATTGATCCAAAATTGTCATTTCTTGTTCTTGGTATGGCTCCTGTTGTTTGATAGTTCCACATGTTCATACTATGGTTTTCATGTTTCTTAAATCACATTTTCTTGTTCATTTGCACCTGTTGGCATGTCTCCCTCACCATCACCTTGATTTAAGTTAATACACCTCCATCCCTTATTTCTGCCTGCAGGTTAGTTTCTCTATGTGTTCCTTATAGTCACTCCTGAAAGCCCTCCTTCCTTTGGCTTCCAAGCTCCTCTCTGGAGGCTGCCAGATTGTTCTCAGTTTCAGCGTTTCTGTTTATATATTGCCTGCTTTCCTTGTGTTTTGACTGGATCCCAGGTACAAGTGAAATCCTATGTTATGTGTCACTCACTGCCTGGTCTATTTCACTCAACATAATACTTTGCCACTCCAAGCATGCTCTCCCTGAGGACAGGACCTGCTTCATGCAGAATGGAAGTGCCACCATAAACAGAGTGGCAAACAAGTTTTGGAAAGGAGATGGAGAAAGGG
Source organism: Sturnira hondurensis (assembly GCF_014824575.4). Lineage (NCBI taxonomy): Eukaryota > Metazoa > Chordata > Mammalia > Chiroptera > Phyllostomidae > Sturnira > Sturnira hondurensis. The sequence goes on from NW_028086265.1 coordinate 222,666, forward strand.
AAATTCAAGTGTACTGTTGGTTCAGACACCATGGAAACAAGATCCAATATTTTACATAGCTACAAGTGGAACTAACCATTGACCCAGCAATTCCACTCACCAAATTATAACCTAAAAAAAAAAAAAAACTGAAAACGCAATCTCAACAAGCTATGCATACCAATGTTCACAGAAGCAACATTAAAAGAGCCTGGTGCAGAAAGCAACGCAAAGACTTTTCAGAAAACGAGTCAAACCAAATACTATGGCACATATAAACAATGAAATAGTAGGAAGCAAAGAGAAAGAATCAGTCCCTACCTTTAGGGAGAGCATGCTTGGAATGGCAGAGCGTTATGCCAAATGAAATATGCCAGGAAGTCGGGGAAACATCGTGTAGAATCTCACCTATAGCTAGAATTCATTCAATACACCAGGAAAGCAGGCACAATGTAACCAGAGAAACTGGAACTGAGAACAATCTGACAGTCGCCAGAGGGGTGTTTTGTAGCCAAAAGTATAGAGGGCTTTCAGGAATGAATACAACGAATGCATGGAGAAAACCAACTTGCAGGTGAAAAGAAGGGAGGGAGGTGGTTTCACTTGATCTTGGCCAAAAGGCCGAGAAGTGATGGGAGGTGAGTTCAGCTTGTACCAGGGTAATGGTGGAGTTGAAATGCAGACAGGTGTAAATGAACAAGAAAGTGTGATTAAGAAACGAAAACTCACATAAGAAGAAGTGGAAACAACAGAATCAACAACAACAACTACAACAACATTAAGTGGAATTTGTGGTTAGGTAGCATGTTTAACAGCATACGTAGACAAATAATCTCCTATATTTCTTTGCATGTTTCTTGGATTCAATCCAAGAGAACAAAGTCTATCTCCCTCAATCCACTCTGCCTCCCCCTTTCTACTGATCACCTAAAAGAGTCGATGCCAGTGGAGAACACCATATTAAATGCTGGAAGTAGCATTTAACACCCACCAACAAGGAAACAGAGAGAAATTATAAGAAAACCAGATGAAGCAGTGAATGGGAGGCATATTCACCCCCACACACAACCAATCTGGAAGTGTTACCCTAAGTGGACACATTACCTAGAACAAAGAACATCAAAATAGATAGAGAGAAGCCGCAAAACCACTACTTAATCAGGGAAACAAAAGGGCAGCTTTCACACTACCTGTTGTGCCTGCAGAACTGCATACAAGATGTGGATAAAGTGACCATCAGTTCACCGGCTAGAGAAAAAGACACAACAAAAAAATACTCAACATCGATCAAAACTCAGAGACATCTAGAGAGCCAACATAATAAACAAGTCAAGATGAGGAAGTTCCGGAGGTCAAGGAGACTACTCAACTGAGTCTCACAGGTCTCTGGCCATAGTGGTTCATGCCCCAAAAAGAGGGAGTCACGATAAATGCATTAAAGAAGACAGGAGGAACATGAAGAGTATAAAAAACAATAGGGAGTTAAATAAAGTATCCCCAAATGAAAGGACAGGTGTAAATCATAGAGTATGTGCAAAATGAAGTACAGAACAGTCAACCCTCAGACATTAAGTTCAAGGCAATGGTTAGAAGGAAGCTCAATGAGCTTTCTGAGAACTACCAAAATCTTCAGGGAAACTACGTAGAGCTAACTGAAAATTATGTCATCATGAAAAAGGAAATAGCAACTATTAACAGAGGCCAGTACACTGTGAAGGGTACAGCTTCTGAATGAAAACCTCAGTAGAAGAATCCAAAGCAAACTGCATGAAGGAGAAGCTTGAACCAAAAAGCTGGTGGAGAAGGTAGATGGGAAAGATTCGTAATTTGATGAGAGAGAAAAATCACACATGGCTGGAAACACAGAGGGTCTCAATCAAGATGAACTATAAGGAGCCCCATTTAGAATGCATGATCATTGCAGTGGCTAACATCCCAGGGAAAGAGAGCATGATTGAGGCTTCGAGGGAGAGACAGTAATTACCATATAAGGGAGCCCTGATAAGAACAGCGACTGAGTTCTCAATGGAAAGACTTTCAGCCAGAAGTGAAAGGCTAGAAATATTACAAATAATGCAACCCATGGAGGGCAACAGAGACCTCTTCATTCAACAGCGTTCTGAAATGAAAAGGAAGGCTAAATAAAGATCTGCCAGATAAAAGAGAGGTCGAAGCATACTCCTCATCAAACCAGGTATGCAACAGATGCTAAAGGGTTTGCTTTCAGAAGAAAAAGAGAAAAAAGAGTGAGAGAGAGAGGAACATGGTTGTGAAAAGGTGGCAATGAATAAACACCCACCAATGATTACCTTCGAAGTAAATGGATCCAACACTGCAACCAAAAGACAAAGAAGAACTGAATGGGTAAGAAATCATGACCCACACGTATGCTGCCAACCACAGACCTGCCTCAGAATCAAAGACCTACACAGTCTAAAAGGGAAGAGCTAGGCCTAATATTTCAAGAAAACAGACAGGAAAGAAAGGCCTGGGTGATAGTAATGCTGTCAGATGACCTAGACTTCCAAAGAAGCGGCAGAAAAGAGACCCAGGAGGTCATTTCACAATATTGAAGCAAGCACTCTACCATAAATCCATAAATAGTGTAAACATACACACAACCAACGTGGAAGCACCCAAATATAAAATGGAAATTGTTTGATAATTTTTTCCATTGTTCTGGAAACCTTGAAGGATTTCCAGAACAATATTGATGGCATGCCATTTATAGTGGAGGATTTAAACACTGCACTTTCAAAATGTATAGATCTTCCAAACAAAATATCAACTATGATATTGTGGTATTCAACACGATTCAGGGTCAAATGAACTTACCTGACATATAGCATACATGTCTTCCCAGGTCCGCTAAATATACTTTTGTTCCACATGGACAGAGAACATTTTCAAAGACAGAACGCGTGATAGGACACAAAACAAGCCCCCCAAATTTCAAAGTAATGGAAATTACATTCAGCATATTCTTTGAGCACATGAAAGTGAATGTATAAAATTTCAAGAAAAACAGTCAGAAACACTCCAACTCATGGAGCTCCTTCAGTAGTGAGTGGGTTAACAATGGGAATCAGCAAGAAATCAAAAAGTTTCTGAAAACAAATGCAAATGAACTCACCAAACACCAAAGCTCATGTCACACAGTGGAGGCGTTTCAGAGAGGGAAGTTCATTCAGATAGTGGGCTACGGAAACAAGACAGAAACTTATGAAATAAAGAACCCTTTCCTACACCCACGAAAACTTGAGGAACAACGCTAAACACAGCCTACACCACATCAAAGTGAGGCAGGAATGAAGATCACAGCAGACTAAAATGACACAGAGATGAAAAGCACAATTTGAAGGATCCACGGATTGAGAAGCTAGTTGTTTGCTCACTTGAACAACATTGACAAGCCTTTAAGCAGACCCATTAAAAAAGAGAGACAAAAAACCCATATAAGCATGATCAGAAGTGAAATAAGACAGACTAGAGCTCCTGCCACAGAAGTACAAAAAATAATTGTAAGAAACTACTATGAGGAAGTATTTTCCAAGAAATTTGAAACCAATGGGAAACAGACATATTTCTAGAAAAACGTAACCTACCAACAGTGAATGAGGAAGCAGCAAAAAGCCTGAACAGAGCAATAATAGCGCGTGAAGGGGAAGCAGTGATCAGAAATAATTCAACATACCAAAGCCCTCGACCAGACGGTTTCACAAAAGAATTTACAGAAGAGCTAACTAGTATCCCTCACAGATTATCCCAAAAAATCCAAGAACGAGGGAAACTCCCAAACTCTGTTTAAGCTACTTGCATCATCCAAATCCCTAAACTACATAAAGACAAAAGCAGGAAAGAAACCTTCAGGCTAGTGTCGTCAGTGAACATAGATACTTCTTACACAACCACACATTGGGAAACTTTAGCCAGCAATATGTTAGAATGGTCATACACCATGATCAAGAGAGATTCACACCGGGGGTAGGCGGTTTAATACTTGTTAATCACGAAACTTAACACTTCACATAAACAATACGAGAGAGAAAAATTACATGATCATGGCAATGAATTCCGAAAGAGCATTTGTGAAGGCACAGTGCATATTCCTGGGCAAAACTGTTAAGAGGTTGGCAACAGAGAGTGTATTCCTCAACATACTAAAGGCCTGATTTGAGAAACCTATGGGGAACATGAAACCCAAAGGGCAGAAACTTGCAGCTTTCCCACTAAGATCAGGAACATTGCAAGGATGCCATCTTTCACCACTTCCATTGCACGAAGTAGTGTAAGTCCGATCCAGAGCACGACAAAAAAAAAAAAAAAAAAAGGCACAAAACACATTCAATGGGAAAGGAGGATGAAAAGCTGTCATTGTTTGCAGATGATATGAGAGTGTACATGGAATCTCTATAGACTACACCAAAAAATATCCTGAGCCAAAACAGTGAATTTCACCAAAGAGGAGGACACAAAATTGATAACAACAAGTCAATAAATATCATATATTTGTTATATTGTTGTACACATAAAATAAAATCTCAGATAGTTGAAAAGGGGAAGAAGTCCCTTTTGATTAAAAAGCAAACTAAACTAAAGTACTAAAGTACCTAGGAATAGACCTAAGAACTAAGAACTAAACTAAGAACTAAAGTACCTAGGAATAGACCTAACCAAGAATTCAGAACTCCTTTACTCAAAACTGTACACAACACTGAGTAAAGAAATGAAGGAACATCCAAACATATGCAAAATATCCCATTCCCAAGCTTTGGAAGAATTTGCATCACCCAAATGAGCTTATATTCCAAAAGAATTTATAGACCCAGTGCAATCCCTGCTAAAGCACCTGTAACATATTTCACAGATAGAGAACGAGCATTTGTATTTGTATATGTATTAGAAATGTATATGGTAGCATAAACGACCCCCAAGACCTGCAGCAATATTGAGAAAATAGAACAAAGTAGGAGGGATTACAATGCCTGATATCAAACTGGATTACAAGGCCACTGCACTCAAAACAGCCTGAAACAGACATAAAAGAATTAAAAACAAACACACTGACTCATGGAACAGAACACAGAGCCCAGAGATAAAACAGGTCTTTATGGGAAATTAGGGTTTCACCAAGAAGGTAGAAGCATAAAGTGGGGTCAAAATCAGTTCCTCAGTAAGAGTTGTTTTGAAATGAGGACAGTACATGCACAAACTTGACACTCGATCAACAACTTACGCCAGTGCAAAACACTATAGTCAAGGTGGGGAAAGGCCTGAAATATAAGTTGTAACAATATAAAAGTCCTGGAGAGAAACACCGGCAGAGAAATCTGCAACATTCCATGCAACAATCACCTCACTTACACAAGGACAAGACAAAATAATGCACACATTGGGCCTCATCAATTTAAAAAGCTGATGTTTGGCTGAAGAAAGCAGTATTCAAACGCAAAGTGTTCCAAGTAATGAGGAAAATACCTGTGCCAATGACACCTCCCACAAAGGCTTGATCTCTAAGATGTGTAAAGAATTCACAAGATTGCACTGCAGGGAGGCAAACAACTCCATGATGAAAGGGGCTCAAGTATTGTACTGATACTTTTTTCATGAGAACATACAGAGGGCTCACAAGCACATGAAGACATGCTCAACATCACTAGCCATAAGAGGGATCAGTGCCAATTAAAACCACAGTGAGAGACAACTTCACACAGGTGTGAGGGGCTATCATTAACAAAGCTGCCCACCAGTGTTGAAGTAGGTGGAGAAAAAGGAGTCGTGGTGTATTACTGGTGGGGATGCTGACTGGTGTAGACGTGGTGAAAAACACGATGGAATTTCTTAAGATAACTACAAATGGAACTGCCCATGGACCCCATAATTTTGCACACTAGATTGCATCCTAAGAACCCTAATAACCAAATCTCAACAAACCATGCACCCAAATGTTCGTAGCAGCACCATTACAATAACCGAGTGCTTGAAGCCACCCAAAAGCTTGTCAGGAAATGAGTGAGTACAAACTCCATGACACATATACACAATGAAATGCTAGGCAGTGGAGAGAAAAGATCAGCTCCTAACCTCAGGGAGAGCATACTTGGAACGGCACGGCATTATTCTAAGTGAAATAGGCCACAAGGTGAGCGACATACATCATAGGATCTCACCTGTAAAATGGAATCCAATCAACACGCCTGGAAAGTAGGCAAAATATAACTAAAAATACTGGAAAATAGAACAATCTCACAGATGTCAGAAAAGTTTGAAAGTGAATGTAAGTAGAACTTTCAGGAATGACTACCAAGAACACATGGACAAAACCAAGCTGGAGGTGGAAACGAGGAAGAGTGGTTGGTTTCAGCTCTAGCCAGGGAGATGATGCTGATGAAATGCAGACGGGTATAAATGAAGAGGAAAACGTGAGTATAAGAAAAGAAACCCTAATAAAAATAGGTGGAAATATACAAGAACAGTAGAGCGACAACAAAAATTAGTGATTGGGGTAACTAGCACATTTAACACCATACTTACTTACAGAATCTGAGATCCCTTTTTTACATGTTTCTTAGGTTCAAACACAGGCTGTCTGTCTTAATCCAATTTGCCTCTTCATTGCTAATGATCACATACAAGATTCATTCAGATTTGGAACGCCAGGATAACTGCTGGAAGTGAGAATCCACAAACAAGAGAAGCAGCAAGAAATCATAAGAAAGTAGTGTGAGGTAGTCAGTGGAAATCATATTGGGCCAAATCAATATTGAGAAATCAAGGGCATTGTTGTACAAATATGTGAAATATCAGGTATGGAAAACTGGGGAAGAAATCCCATTGCATATAGCAGCAAGGAAAGTAAAGTACCTAGGAATAAACCTAAGCATGGATGTAAAAAATCCTGTACTCAGAAAAGTATGCAAAACTAAGGAAAGAAATGAAGGAAGATCCAAACAAATGGAACCATGGTCCATGCACAGGGATTGGAAGAATTCACATCAGCAAAATGTCCTTACATCCCAAAGCCATTTATACGCCGAATGCAATTCCCGCTAACGTACGAATGACGTATTTCACAGATATAGAAGGAGCACTACAGAAATGTTTATGCCTCCATAGGGAAGCATAAATGACCCCGAAGAGCTGCAGCAATATTGAGAAAGAAGAACAAAGTAGGAGGGATCACGATCCCTGATATCAAACCGGGTCACAAGGCCACTGGAATCAGAACATCCTGATACTGGTATAAAAAACAGACTCATAAAACCCCCCACCAAAGAGACAGAGAGACAGAGAGACAGAACAGAGACCCAGAAATACACCTAAATCTATTGTCAATTAATTTTCAAAAAACGAGGCATCAACATAAAATGGAGTGAAAATTTCCTCCTCCAAATGGTGTTGGAAAAACAGGACAGCAATATGCAAAAAAAAAAAAATGAAATTTCAGCACCCACTTACACCATGCACAAAAATTAATTCAAGGTGGATAAATGATTTAAATATAAGTTGTGGCACCATGACCACCCTAGAGGAGAACATAGCATGGAAAATATCAAGATAAGTTATGCAGCAATATTTTCAGTGATTTATTCCCTAAAGAAAGGGACATAAAAAAAGAAAAATCAAATGAGATCTCATCTTAAAAAAATAACCTTCTGTGTGGCTAAAGAAAACTATATAAAACTAAAAAAAAAAAACAAAAAAACTACGGATATGGAAAAAAACATATTTGCAGATAATGCCTCAGCCAAATTTTTAATCTGCAAATGATATAAAGAAATCACAGGACTCTACTGTAAGAAGACAAACTACGTAATTGTCAAATTGGCACAGGACTTACATAGACACTTCTGCGAAGAGGTCCTACAGAGGATACAGGCATAGGAAAAGATGCTCAGTACACCTAGCTATCAGAAAGCTGCTAATTAAAACAACAATGAGCTATTGCTTCACACAATTCAGCATGGCCATCCAAATAAAGAGTCACGCGACAAGTTTTGGAAATATTGTAACAAATAGGGAACCCTAGTGAACAGTTGATGGCATTGTACAGCCATATAAACACGATTGAAAATAGCGTGGAATTTTCTCAGGTAACTACAAATACATCTCCCCTTAGACCCAGCAATTCCTTGGCTTGAATTATATCAGAAGAACATTGAAAACATAGTCCGAAAGAACCTATGCACCCAATATTCATGGCAGCATAATTTACAAGAGCCAAGGGCTGGAAGCGACCTTTGGGTCCATCAGCAAATGAATGGTTCAAAAAACAATGGTACAGATATGCAATGGAATTCTATGCAGCACAAGGAAAGAAGGAGCTCTTACCGTTTATGATAGCCTGGATGGAACTGAAAATTATAATGGTAAGTGAAATTAGCCAGGGGGAAGAGAGACAAATACCATAGGATCTCATCTTTAACAGGATGCTAAAAAACAAACCAAACAAACAAGGAAAATATAACTAAAAACACCGAAATTGAGTACAGGCTGAAAATGACCAGAGAAGAGGAGGAAAATTTCAGGAGAAATGGGGGAAAGGTTTTCAGTAACAAGTAAAAGGACACATGGACAAAAACAAGGTGGGGTAGATGTGGGAGGGAGCTGAGGATATCCTGGGGGTGGGCTGGGATGGGGTAAAGTGCAGAAAATTGTACTTGAAAAACATTCAAAATAAGAAAAGAAAAGAAAACAAAGAGGAATGTACACTGAAAACCAAAAAACAAAAACACTGCAGACATAGAAAAGACTATAAGAAGCGATTTTAAGCAAATGCATGCAAGCAAATTGGCTAATATGAACAAAATGAATAAATTCCCAGAAACATGCAATCTTCCCAAATGGAATCAAAATGAATCACAGAATCTATTTTCACTTTTTTTGTTGTTTTTCAATTACGTTTGTCTACATTCCCCCCCAACACACACACACATACACACTCAACACATACCGTAGCCATGCCCATCTCTCTCTCCTGATTACACTCTCCCTTGGATTTGTCCATGTGTCCTTATAGTTGTTTATGTAAACCCTTCACACTTTCCCCCCACTATTCCCTCCCACCTCCCTGTGGTTACTGTCAGCCTGTTCTCCATTTCAATATTTCTGGTTGTATTTTCCATGCTTGTCTCTTTTCTTGATTATGTTCCAGGAAAAGTTGAGACCCTATAGTATTTGTCCCTCACCACCTGGATTATTTCAATTAGCACAATGCTCTCCAGTTCCATCCACCCTGTCACAAAGAGAAGCAACTCCTTATTTCTCTCTGCTGTGTGGTGTTGCATTGTGTAAACATGCCATACTTTTTGATAGATTCACTTACTTGTGGGCACTTCAGGTTGCTTCTAGCATTTGGCTATTGTGAATGGCACTGCTAGGAACACTGTGGTGCATAGGTTTTTTCTGGATTGGTGTTTCTGGATTAATTGTCCTAGATTAGTGATGAGATTGGATCTTAGTATACAATCTCATCAGTGGATATAATTGTTCAAAAGCAGTCTATCAGTACTCATCTGAGGAAATTCCATACTATTTCTCACAGTGGCTGCACCAGCCTGCCTTCCCACAAGCAGCACACTATGGTATCTTTTCTCCACATACTCCCCAACACTTGTTGTTGGTTCAATTCTTTATGATGGCCATCCTCAACAGTGTGAAGTGTATCTCATTGTGATCTCATTTGCATCTCTCTGTTTGCTAGCGATAGTCAGAAAATTTTAACAGGTCTCTGAACCAAAAAAAAAAAAAAAAAAAGATTAGAATACGTCCAACTAATGAAGTTGAAGCAGTAAACAACCACAACAAGAACAAAAAAAAACTTTTAGCAAACCAAATTCCTGGACTGCCTTCTGAGGCAAATTTACCAAACTTAAAGAACTAACACCCATGTTTTTCCATTATTCAAAAACTTCAAAAGAAAAGGAAACTTCAGTGATCAGTTTACAAGGCCAGTAATATCTTAATTCCAAAACACGACAAAAAGCACAGCAGAGGTACTAATTTATAGGTTAGTATTGCTAATGAATATAGACACCAAAACCCTCAAACAAATATTAGCAGAATGGATCCGACCATGCAAAAATGATCATACATTGTGATCAGGTGGAATTTCTCCTGGGGATCGAAAAATGTTACAATACTCACACATTAACAATTCTACTAGATCACAAAAATGGCATGGAGGTAGAAGTCACGAGAGCACATCAATAGATTCAGAGAAAATATCTGATGAAATGTTTTTTTGGTAAGAACTCTCACCAAAATGAAAATAGAAGGAACATTCTTCAACATAATGAAGTCCCTAAATAACAAATCCTCAGGCAACATATGAAGTGGGAAGGAATTAAATGTGATTGCCATATGATCTGGAATAAGACAGTGAACTCTGCCTTCACCTCTTTTATTCAACATAATATTGAAAATCCTAGAGATGGCCATCAGACAAGAACAACCAAAATGTATCCTAACCATAAACTAAGAAGTCAAATTGACATTATTTGCAGAAGATGTGATACATTGTATAGAAAACACTTAAGAATCCAGCAAAGAAAGAACCAGTACTGGTGAGTGAATTCGATAAAGTAGCATAATGTAATCTTTAGTATTCAGAAATTGGTTGCATTTTGTATACCAATAATGAATTATCAGAGATGGAACTTAAGAAATCAACATCAGTTACTGCTTCAGCAAAAAAAGAAAAATAAAAAAATAAGTACCTAGGAATAAATTTCAGCAACGAAGTAAAATACTAGTACTCAGAAAAAAGTAGAGCATTATACAAAAAAGAAGAAGAAGATACAAACACGTGGGGGAAAAATCATATTGATGGACTGAAAAAGGTATTATGAAAATGTGCATACTACCTAAAAATATCTATAGATACAAGTTCTGTTAAAATACCAGTGGCATATTTTGCAGATTGAGAGCAACTATTCCAAAAATTTAGAAGGAAACACAAAACATTCTGAGTAGACCAGCAATCATGAAAAAGAAGGATACATTTGAAGGTGTCCTGCTAACACCATGCTACTGGCATGAATCCAGACATATGGGTCAATGAAAGAGTGTAGAACCCAGTCCTGGTGGGCATGGATCCATGGCTTGAGAGCCAGGCCTACAAACCAAAAGGCCATGGGTTTGATGTCCAGCCACAGCACAAGTCTGGCTTGTGGGCCAGACTGAGGGCCTGGGAGAGACAACTAGTCCATGTGTCTCTTGCACAGCAATGTCTCTCACCCTTTCCTTCTTTCCCTCTTCCCATCTCTCTAAGAATAAATAAATAAAATATTTTCTTAAAATTGGAAAAAAGATATATAAAGCCCAGTAACAAACTCATGCCTTCATAGTCAATTGTTATTCACCAAAGAGGCAAGAACATACAATGTAGTAAAGGCAATGTACTCAATATATGGTTTTCAGAAAATAAGACAGATGTAGGCCAAAAATATGACACCACCTGTTTTCATCATGCACAAGAATAAACTTCAAATAAATGCAATATTTTAAAGTTACACTTCCCCATGAAATCCTGGGAGAAAACAAAAGTAGCAAAAGCTCAGCCCTGGCTGGTGTGTCTGAGTGCATTGAGTGACAGCCTGCTTGGTGGTTTGATTCCAAGTCAGGACACATGCCTGGTTTTCAGGCCAGTTCCCCGATGCAGGGTATGCAAGGGGCAACCCCACATTAATGTTTCTCTTCTTCCTTTCCCCTCTCTAAAATTAAATAAATAAAAACCTTTAAATTTAATTTTTGTTCAAGTACATTTTTCTGTCTTATGTTCCCAGCCCTGCCTTCCCTTGCCCAGTTAATTTAATAAAAGAAAAGAAAATTGCAGATCATGCCCTGCTGTTGCTGACCATGTAGCAGTAAAAACATAAAAAGATATCTTGAAAATAGCTTGACTCCCTGATACTTGAGTGGGTGGCACAAAGGTGGCAGTGACTGACAGTCTGGATTTTGGGGGCCAGCATTTCCCAGGCAGGCTTGCATCTTGAACTCAGATGAATGGGGCAGCAGCAGTTCCACTCTCTATTTGCGGAAACAGTGCCAAGATCCCTTGAGAATTTTTCCTGTGCAGTAGCCATGGGAAGGACAGGAAGTTCTTGCCCCCACACTTACAATGTGAGAGAACCAGCCCCCTGACTGTTTGAATCAATCATGCCACGTTGCGGGTACCCCTTTGGCAATTTTTTTTTGTGGGGAAAGGGACAGGGAGGGACAGGAGCTCAGAGTGGAGACATTCAATGCCCCATTTGCTGGGGCACTGGATGCTCCACTCTGACAGCTTTGCCAGGGCAAGGAGGGGATAGTGTATGACTTTGGCCTGCAGCAGAGCACACTGAAGGAGGGATGGACAGCAAATGGCCAGAGTCTTGTAAAGGGTTGTAAGCGACATCGGAGGGGATCCACATTCAGTGCACTCAGAGACTGATCTCACCCACTGGACCAACTGCTGAGGACAAATACCTCTTTTTTGTTTCTTACACTTTCTTTATATTCTCTTTTCTACCTCATTTGTTGTTTTCTCCTCTATTTTGCTTCCATATGCCTGAATGTCTCTTGCCTGTTTTCACTCTATTTTTCTCTTTAGTTTTTTCTCTTTTTCTATTCTCTTTTCTTTTAATTTAATTTTCTTTTTTTCTTTCTCCATGGACCTCTTATTTTTACTGTAATATAAATAATTCTTTTTAATCTTTCTTCTTTAGTTTCAGATTATTTTTTCTATTCACTTGTTCTTCTTTAATTGCCCTTGTTTCTAGTCTTTCATTATTTTTTCATTTTTTTGTAAGATCCAATTATCAGCATGAACAGCTTGTGAACAGAATCCAGAGTTTTGACAGGTTATATAACATTTTCTGGCTATGAGTGAACACCCTCGATTTGAGGTGTAGTCTTATACAACAGATATTGAATTCATGCTCTGTGGTCTTGCCCATGTGAAGGCCCATACGATCACATCCACGCCTCAGAGGGTGGTCAGAAAAGGCCAGTGATGTAATTCTGCAGGAGCCAGTGGTAGCCAGACTTTACTTCACATCAGTTTCCTCCTTCATACAGCTCCACCAGCATTATACTTCCCTAAAGACTCTGTCTGCCTCAAACACAAGATTGCATTTTGAATTAAATTAAAAATCTACAGTGCTTTTGGCCTTGATGGAAGAGCTTGCCCTGCACTTGACAGTTGCACAGGAGGCAACACCTGAGAGCTGGAGTGTAGAGATTAGTTAAGTTTTACACGCCCAGAGCTTCACTACTTGGGGCCTAAATCCCATATCAGTGGAGATCTAATGGGTGAAGGCAATGAGTTACCCACCCCCACATGGCCTCCCACAGGAGCCCGATGCCACCCTGAAGTCCCTTATGGAAATATTGCTAAATTCTTTTAAAGTTATTCTTTATTTCTTTATTTAATTCTTGTTCAAGTACGGTTTTCTGTCTTTTACTCCCACCCCATCCCTCACTCCCAGTGCTCCCCACCTCCCTCCCATTTTCATCCACCTTAGTTGTTGTCCATGTGTGCTTTATTCTAGTTCCTGTAATTTTGAAAACTGTATTGTTTTGTTTTTCTGTAATTTCTTCCTCTTTTTTTTGATTCTTTGTGATTTGGGGTTTTGTTGTTGTTTTTGTTGTTGGTTAAGGAGTTTGCGGTTTTATTTCTTTTGTCCTATTATGTACTGTGAACAGCTATATGGCAACTTGTCCAGCGTGGTCAGCTTGAGCCTCACAGTCCAGTAGCCTGAGTGTTAAGCTAGCCAGCAAGTGGGACAACAGCAATCAAGAAAAAGCACGACAGGAGGACTCACTTAAGTGTACAAGGCTCATTCCTAGAGCATGCAGCTCAGGTGCAAAGGAGACTGCACCACTGAAACCCGAGAGCCATGTGCTAAAGAAGGACACACAACCAGTTCCGGAACTCATAGTGGGTCTTTAATATGTATAAACAAACACAAAAAGACAGACAAAAATAGAAAAAAAATGAGTCCCCAAATAAAAGAACAGGAGGCCATGCCAGAAGAGCAAAATAACATAGTGGTAAATTCAAAGAAATGGAAATAAGGATGCTCAACAGGATGAAAGGAGGCATCAAACCCATGAAAAAGAACAAAGCAGGAATAAAGAATAACGTATCTAAAATGAAGAACATACCAAAGGAATAATCAGTAGGTTGGATAAAGCAAAGGATTGAATCAGCAATCTAGAAACAAGGTAGGAAAAGAGCTACTTCATCAGAGCAGGAAAAAAAATATAGTGTTTTGAGAGCAGCATACTTTAAGGGATCTGTGGGGCAAGATGAAATGTAACAATGTTCTTACGTCAGAGGTCCCGGAAGGGGAAGAAAGTGAGCAAGGGATAGAATGCCTGATTAAGAAATAATGACAGTGTCTGGCCAAGATGGAGGCATAGGTAGAAACCCTGTGCTTCCTCCCTCAGCCAAATTCCTCCCACAACATTTGCAACCAATAAATACGATTCACCACATAGATGAAAGGACGTCTAAAAACTACGTGATGACATGAATGGATGCTAGAAAAAACACTTGATAAAACCCAGTGCTGATTTATGATGAAAACTCTCAACAGATTTAAATTAGAAGGAGGATACCCATACACATAAAAGGGCATGTATGAGAAACTCATGGCCAGATCATGCTCAATGGGAAAAAACAAAAAGCATTCCCCTGAAGATCAGGAAGAAGATAGGGATGCCCACTTTTCACCTTTTTTATTCAACAATAGAACTGGAAGTCGAAGTCATAGAAAGCAGTCAAGAAGAAATAAAATTGCACTCAAATTGAAAAAGAAGAAGTAAAGCTCTCTTTATTTGAAAATGAGAGGATACTGTACATAGAAATGGCCAAGATTCCAGCAAGAACCTATAAGTAGTGAGAAATTCAGCTAAGTAGCAGGATTGAAAATTACTATCTAGAAATCAGTAGCACGTTTATTTTTTTTTTAAAGGTTTTATTTATTTATCTGTAGAGAGGGAGGGAAGGAGGGGAGAAGAGAAATATCAATGTATGGTTGCCTCTCGTGAGTCCCCTGCTGGGAACGGGCCTGCAACCCTGGCATGTGCCCTGACTGGGAATCAAACTGCAATCGTGTGGTTAGCAGGGCCACGCTCAATCCACTGAGCTACACCAGCCAGTTTTCAAATCAGTAGCACTTTTATATACCAGTAATGAACTAATATTAGGAACAATGATAAAACAGACCCATTCGAAATTGCTTCAGAGGAAATAAAATACCTACGACTAGAGTTCAGAGATCACCCACACCTTCATAGTCAATTAATACTCAACAGAAGAAGCAGGCATATACAATGAGCTAAGGATAGTTTATTCAATATATTGTGTTGGATAAATTGGACATATATGTGCAGACAAATGAAACTAGTCCACCTTCTTAAACCATACAGAAGAATAAATCCAAGATGGATTCCAGGCTTAAATGATAAAATAGAAATCATAAAATCCCTAGACCAAAATACAGGCAGCAAACTATCTCGGACACAGCTCATAGCAATTTTTATTGGCTGTATCTCCCCAGGTAAGAGAAACAAAAGAGAACATAATGAAATGAGACTACATCAAACTAAGAAGGTTTTCCACGGCCAAGGGAAATATCACCAAAATAGATAACCCACAGAATGGGAGAACACACTTGAAAATTCATCTGATAAGGGGTTAGTATCCAAAATTTACAAAGTACTTACGAAACTCAACACCAAAAATACAAACAACTCAATTAAAACATGGGAAAAGGACCTGAATAGACCCTTCTCCAAAGAGTACACATACATGGCCCATGGACATAAGAAAAGATGCTCAATGACAAGAATCATCAGAGAAATGCAAATAGAAACCACAGTGACATACCATCTCACACTGGTCAGAATGTCTATCATCAATTAATCAACACACAGCAAATGCTGAAATGGACTTGGAGAAAAAGGGATCCATTTTGTACTGCTGGTGGAAATGCAGACGGGTGCAGCCGCTGTAGAAAACAGTATGGAGAATGTACCTTGAAAGATTAAAAACGGATCTGTCTTCGGAACCAACAGTCCCATTTGTGGGACTACAGCTCAGGAACCCAAAACACTAATTCAAAAGAGCATAAGCACCCCTATGGATATCACAGTATTGTTTACAATTGCCAAGATAGGGAAGCTGCCCTATCATGTCCATCAGTAGATGAGCAGATAAAACAACTATGGCACATTTACACAACAGAATAGTACTCAGCCATTAAAAAGGACTAAATTTTACTTTTTGTGACAGTAAGGATGGGCCTGGAGGCCATTATGCTAAGTGAAATAAACCAATAAGAGAAAGACAAACGCTGTATGCTTTCCTTCACATGTGGAATCCAGTGAAGAAAGTGAACGAACGAGGGAAATGAGTACAGACTCGTAGCTGGGGAACAGATGGCAGGTAGTGGAGAGGGAAGGTTAGAGAGGGTGGAGGTTCCTGAGCACAAAGGAAAAATGATTCAAAACATGGACAACAGGCTGGTGATTGCTGGAGGGACTCAGTATATGGAGGTTTAATGGTAATGGAAAAATACAATAAAGTTCCAACTAAAAAAGAAAAAGAAGCATTTCTACACCAGAATGACGTGATGATATGTCTACATACAAAAATTTTGTAGAAAAACTTTAGAGATGTGAAAGTCCACTTTTTAAAGAAAATTGCAATATTCTTTATGCTAAGAAAAGTTTTCAAATGAGGGGAATGTTCCATTCATTCCTAATATTCTTAGGTACTATAAAATGATATAATATAATGTTTTGTTATTTTTTTTACAGTTGTGAAAAGCTAAGAGAAATGTTGGGAGAAATTGAAAATGTGAAAACACTCTTAAGGAAGAACAGAGATTGATGTATGTTTTAAACACCTTTTGAGACAACATTATTGACCTATATATATTTGCAATAAATCTTCACTAATGTGGTACATACAAATTTTCTATTTTTATATATGGAATTTAATTATATGTAAACACCTTTCGTTAGTCATCTGAACATAACAACTTTCTTTAACCTCTTTTATTTTAGGTAGCCTTTTGTGCTTCAAGTGAATTTTCGTTTATATTTGGATACTATGAAATCTGAGATAAGAATTTGAAAGATTGTTTTATTCCCTGAAGGAGCTCAAGACTTAGATTTATAAACGTAAATAATGTTTAGTGGAGAAGATAACATGGACGTAGGAATGATTTAAATAACAGGGGGGAAAGGGTTAATGTGGACTGGTATCTATTCTGTTATTCAGCAATATTTTTGAAATTTTACATATGAATAGCTTAGTAAAGAAGACAAAACAACTAACGCTGAGTTGAGCACCATATCAAGAAAAGCCGACACTCAGATTTTAAAAGGGGAAGCTTTCAGGGCAATGGTCAAGCCCAGTTCCCAACACCAAGCACTCTTCCAGAAGAAGTGGTAGATTTCGAAAAAGTCCTTCAGCAAGGAGGAAATCAACAAGGCTAGGTGGAATGATTCTGATCCGCAGAGCTTTGTAGGGGTGAGAAACAAATGTAAAGGGGAGCCAGGAGTTTTGGGAGAAGTTCTAGAACACTGTCTAGACAAGGAAGTTTATTTTAAAATAGAAAAGGGTACAAATGATATATAATTATTATGAATATAACTGTGATCAAGTGACATATGCATCAAAATACATAGCAACAATACTCCTAACTAAAAAATGAGGGTAGTACGCGAAACAGAAACATTATTAGTGGAATTCATTTCAGTGTCTATAAAAACATCTCCCAAGATAACAAAACACCTCTTTCCTCCAAACCAGGAAGAAGGCCACATAATAAAAGACCTAGAAAGTGAACATCTGTGACACAAAATAATATGAGATCTAAAACGAGACATGCCTGTACTGATAAGTGAAAGTGCACTTAATTCTCCTATTAAAAGAAAACCTGTTTCTATTGAATGATAAAATAAAAGACACGTAAAAGAAAGTGACTCTGAAAGGATGTGCATGTGATATATTTGTGTTCAAGAAAGTAAAGCCTTTACAACTGTTGGAAAAGGTCAATATTGAAGGAATGTCAATATTTAAGGTGATTTTATTTTACTAGAAAGCAACGAAACTTTGAAAAAATGTTATTTTACTTTCTTTCTTTTCAGGGTTTTATTTATTTATTTTTTAGAGAGAGAAGAAAGGGAAGAGAAAGAGAGGGAGAGAAACATTGATCTATTACCTCTAGCTGGCCCCTAAGCAGACCTGCAAGCCAGGCTTGGGCCCTGGTCAAGAATCAGACCTCTCAGTTTGCAGGACCACACCCACCCCACTAAGCCACACCAGTCAGGGCTCTGACCTTTAAAATGTAACCGTTTTGTGTTGTATATGTTTTTTAGGATTCACATAAACTTGAATTGAAAATTCTGACAGACAGACAAAGGGAGACGGACAGGCAGAAAAGCCAAGAAGACTGGCAAAATGAAAGGACAAGTTATTCTGAACTGAGATTATTTTATTTTTATTGTTATTATTCTAATTCCTTGATTTATAAGGATACAAACATCAACTTTCTTTATATACAGCTTTATTCCTGATTCATCTTCTTTAAACTTTATTTACTTATTTGCATAAGGGCTGCCGGCCAGTTCACGCTGACTGTGTAACCACACTCAAAACACTGGTGCAGGTTCCTTGGTTTCGCTCAACAATTACTTCTTGGTCACGGAGGCATCAGTTCCCAGGCAGCGAGGAGGCCTCTGAGGTGGAGTGGAAGGTGAGTGAATGTGAGGGAGAGCTGTTGGGATCCCTGAGTGGTCAGCAGGAGCGGTTCTTCCAGTCCAGCCTCAGGTTTAGCCAGAGCGCTGTTCTTCTCAGGAAACTGGCCGGTAAGGAGCGCCCGCAGTCCCTGCCGGGGGTCCCGGGCCTCAGCTCAAAGGGGCCTTGGAGCGGGACGCCCAGTGCTTCTCCCCGCAGCTGGCTGTGCTGCCGCCACCAACCGGACCCTGGCCAGTGCCTCCCCTCTCCAGGGAGCCCGTGGTAACTCACTTCCCTCCAAGGAACTTCAGGAAGGAAGCGGATTGTAAACTCCCCCTGGGAACCAGGGCCAGCGGGTTTGGAGCAGTAAGTCTAGGGATTTGAAGTCACCAGTTTCTGCTTTTTTTACTTTCCATTTTCCCCGTCCACTTCGACGTTCTTTAACTGCGTTTTTCCAGCCTCGTTCATTTAGAGTGAAAAGGAAAAAGGAAAATTGTTTGCCATCACATTTTAAGTAAACTGTGTCTCCTGTGTTTTCATTTTCTGAGTCATTTTTGTTTTTTTTTTTTTAATAGAGGTAACATTGATTAATAAGATATAGGTTTGATAATCAATTCCTACAGTTTGATAATTTGGTTTCTATATATGCTATTATGTGTTCATCTCTAAAGCCTGTGTTCTTTCGTTAAAGATATTGGACCGATTAACTCGTGTGTCCGTTGTGGTAGCCATAAGTCTAATTTGGCTATTTAAATTTGAATTGATTAAAATTAAATCCAATTAAAACTCAGTTTTCTTTGCCACTCTCACTGCACTGTATTTGCTCTGTCAGCCCACTGAGGGTCAAACTCATGTTCACGTGGCCGCAGCAGCCTCCAGGCTGCTTTCAAAGGGTGCAAGGCAACCTAACTACTCTCCGACAGCTAAGCCAGAGCGCTGTGCTTGTGGCCTGGTAAAGAACAAGGTGCAGGGTGGATACAGCAAGGTGACGGGCCTTCTCTTTGCCATCTGTGACTTACTGAATGACCTTATTGTGTTTGTCTGGGAGCAAGAGGAATGACCAGGGCTTTGAACCGAAATTAACTTTCCAGGAACTATGTGTCTATAGAAGAGAAAGACGATTGGCAAAGGAATTATTATGTTGCATTAAGCAGCCTGGTAAAGTGTACTTCCAAATGTGTATCTGTGGGCTTGGAAGTTGGAGGTGCTGCAGAGTGTGATCTGGCAGAAGCGAAGAAACTAGGAATTAGTTATTCAAGGGACAAGTCTGAGGATGAGAAGTAGAGGAGGAGGCAGTCTTTGCTCTGCATTGCTGTGTTTTGAAGCAAGGCTCTGAAAAGCTACATGGTGCTAGCTTTGAAGAAAGAGCAGATCATTTTTCCCCACATTTTATGAACTCAGGAATCTCTAGTATATTTTCAGCACTGTGTGACTAGGTCTGTTTTGGAAGTGTTATAGAATACTTGTGCATACTATTCCAGAAATATTTGTGTTAGGTGCTGGAGAACAGCTCACTGAGACAAGCAGTTTCAGTAGGGTCTGTACTATGCTTGTGTAGGGTTTCCAGGAGCATATAGGAAAGGCAGGTACCTAATCCACATTTCTGGACAGATGATCTCCCTTATCACCCTTGGCAGAAGACACCCCCCCAGTCACCACTGGACATTATATATTTGAGTATTTGCTTGTTAGTATGCTTTCTTGCACCTTGGATTGTAAACTTCACGAAGGCAGGGTCTTTGTGAACAGAGACCCTTGTTTATTTCTGTAGAAATGTTTATTTCTGTAGCACTAGGGTTGCCCTGTCCGTTGTGGTAGCCACAGGTCTAATTTGGCTATTTAAATTTGAATGAATTAAAATGAAATCAAATTCAAACTCACTTTTGTTTGCCACACTCACTGCACTGCATTTGCTCTGTCAGCCCATTGACCAATGGCTTCTGTTTGTTTTTCACTGTTTCTGTCATCTCAGAAGCTTATTTTGGACAGCATTGTCATGGGACATTGAACAGTATTTGGATTATGAGGTGAATATTGGTTGACTAATATGCTCTGATCCCTGAAAGGTGAAAACAATTCTTGTTTAAGAGAAAGAGGAAAGCATTATGTATGTGGCTTTCTCCAAAAAGAGGAAAGCATTATGTATGCCCATAGGTGCTGACTGTTGAGAACAACCCATACCTCGACTTAAGATTTCTGTTTATATAATGTCATTAAGTAGTAGTACCTAGATAAATTTAGGAAAAGGTTCCAAAATTGCATGATATAGGATATTAAGAAGTACCTTCATAAATCACATTTGGATTTTCTTGGGATTAATTTTATGTGAACTAGTATTTGGGTGAAAAGCATGTTTCATTCTGTTGTGATTGTTGACCTTTGCTTATAGTTATTGTTATAGGTCTGTGGTTGCATTTTCAAAATGCAGGTGTGTCTGACCAGTCTATTTTTTAAAATTTCAGTATGGGCAAAACGAAAATCATATAGACTAATTTGTGTTGATAGTAAACTGTATAATCCTGGTCACAGCGTAAGTAATATAGCATAATTGTTTGAACAACTAAAGGTCAGAATGGATTTAGTATCCTTAGTATAATTTTAGGACCGGGTTCTTTTGTAGTATAGGTGGTTCATAATTGACTTTAAGAGACTTGTGAAGAAGCTCCAACCTTTGGAGCAAATGTGATTGGCAACCAAATTTCAATCAATACCAGAGATTTAAGGAAAAGTGGTGGGTTGGCATAAATTCAAAGACATAATTCTTACCCAGTACTACAGTTCAATTCCACAAGCATTTATTGAGTGCCCCCCATGTGCCTGGGTATAAGGATGTGGTATGAAAACAAGAGTTTACTGATAGATCTGAAACAGTTGATTCTTTAGAAGGCTAATATTTGACCTTAGTTTCTGACCCACCCTTTGGCAAAATTATTTCATTTCTGTTTCGTTTAGATTGACTAGGAGGAATAATTTTTACTTTCCTAAGAGCGGCTTTCTGAAAATTCAAACATATATTGTTTGTTATTTAATTTCAGACTTCCCTTTATGAGCTTTTAAAAGTAATCATCACTGATAATTACTACTTATCTCAAGGGTATGGTGAACCTGGGGTTGTGAGCTTTGTCAAATAACAGGTTCCTTATGGGTGGTTTAGAAAAGTTCTTTTGATTGTGTGTTATTATTGCCATTTGTGTTTAGTTAGGAGTAATTACAGTAGGCTCTTTTCATTGAGGAGCAAACTATTGACACTTTTGTTATTTTTAACAGATCCAACTGTTCAAGGAGAAGCGTTTAGATAATTTTTGTTTTACAAGATGTTCACAATCTGTATGGTCTTTCTGCTTCTGAGTCCTTCCATGTTCCTCTGTGCATCCTGTGTTGCAACTGTGGCTGCCAATTATCCCCAAAGTATCCTGCCTTTTCATTCCATCCCTCATGTGAAGAATATCACAGTCTTGCAACGTATCCCTCAAAGTATGACAATAATGATCGGAGGCTCTTAATCAGTGACATCAGGTAGTTAGAAAAATGCATGTACCTGGGTCTGTCCCCAGATCTGCACTGGATTTTGTGTGGATCTGGGAGTCTGCATTATCGCAAGCAACCCAGGTGGTTCTGGTGCACACTTAAAGGCTGAGATCGTTTGCCTGACAGGAGAAAGAAATATACAGACCAACTGGAAGGGTGCTTCCCAGTTCTACTGTGCATGGGAACCACTTGGACAGTTTTGAAAATGTAGGTGTCACAAATAGGCACAGGTAACTAGGTTCTTGGTGATTGCGTGCAAAGAATGAAAGGAACACTCGGAGTTTATAGCAGGAAGATAGAGAGTGCAGATCAGTTAGGCAATAGTACACTCCACAGAGCATGGGAGGAGGTCAGCTGTGTTCAGCCATTCACCTTGGGGGTTGGCCTGATGCTGTTTTTCTACAGTGGATCCTTCCTGGCCAGTTTTGTTGGGCTTTTATTGTGCATGTACCAGTGGTTGTATTTTAAAGCTACTATGCATTTGGTCTCCCTTGATTTTCCTTGATTGGCCCCTGGAGAAGGAGTTGCACAATGTTAATTTATTGTAATGCTATTATAATAAAGTACGGGTCATGTAGCATCTTCTGCGCATGCACAGGTGTGTCCATGAGTCATCATGATTCAACAATTTTTCCAGAAGGAGGATCAGTTGGTCTTATAACAGGGTCTCTGTCCTGTATCCATATCCTTTATCTTAGCCCTGGATCACCTGCAGACTATCCCCGGCCTCATAGCATCTGGTTGTGTAGGTCTGGAGAGGTCCTGAGGTATTTTAGATATAGCAAGCTCTCTAGTGATAACTGATGCTTCAGATCCACTGATCACGGTTTGAGTTTATTGCACAGTCATTGTTTGTGGCATAGACAAGAATATAGTCCACAGTTAGACACGTGGAGATGCCATTAAAGAGATTGTACTGGAAGGGTGCAGAGAAAGGGATCCAAAATTTGGGAATCTAGTCAACTCCCATAAATCAGTGTTCCAGTAAACTCTGTAATGATCACTCACCTGCTCCATCCTAACAACATTCTAGTCACTAAGTGGCATAGGAAAATCTTTTCAGCATGGCTAAATTGTTTTTTCCACTGCCCATATTGCTTTTCCTTCAAAAAAAGTTTTTTGAGGTTCTATTTAATCTTTGCTCATTTTTGTGCTTCTGCCCAACCCCCCAAACTTGTTCTTAAGCCTGAACAGTTTGAGATCTTTTGGGGACATTATTCATCACCCACTGGGGAAGCAAGTTGATGTAGGGACAAAAAAATGTTACTTCTTCATCCATGAGATACCATACTTTTTATGTGTATTGGTTAGAGAAGGAGAGGCATGGAGAGAGCTTGCTTTGTTATTTCAGACTTCACACTCTGAGTTCAATTCTAGGGAAAACAAGAAAGGAAGAGAGGAGTCAGATGGTCTCCAAAGGAAAAGTAAAACTGAAACTAACCCCACTGGACTGATTTTAGGTACATGTATAACAAGATTTCCCTTCTATGTACCTGCACCTGGACTGGTGGCACCATAATCTGTGTCCCAAGTAGCCATCATTGGGTTAAGGTAAAACCCCACATTATTCCTCTCAGAGGCCCACAGCCCAACGGACCTCTGTATTTTCTGTGGCCAGTTTAATTTTCTCCCTCTCAGTACTAGGGCTAGTCTAGAATTCTAGTGTGGTCAGAAAAGGCACACTTTCCTAGCCTAACTTAGGGGAGGCCCCAAATGATGTGCCCCCCTTTGCCAGCCACTGCTGAGAGCTTCACTTTCTAAACAGAAAGTTTATAAAGCTTTTCTCTGTAGGTGTGATAATCTTATAAACCTTAGGGTCTACTTACATTATAATGGTGTGTAGGCTTTGAAGGGGGCTGCCCAGGGCCCCCCTCAAGCCTAGCTTTGGGGCTGGGAAAAGCAGAAGTAGGGAGTTTGAGAGTTATTTTGCATGTCAGGAACATCAGACTTGCCTCCTGGCTGGCCAGGAGGCAGGAAGATAGGTGTGACCTTGACCCTTGATATGGCTGGGAAGCAGCTCCTTGGTTATAGCACTGACTGGTGCCCTTGCCTTCAGTGCACTGGGCATTGTGGATGGAAAATGAAGACAAATTCACAGGGACTCCAAAATCCTGTGGAGGAAAAGGGACAACAAGGCTACTCCCTCAAGGCGTGAGTGTCTCAGATCTGCCTAGCCACCCTCTCAAGGGGAGAGCTCACAGATCCTTGGCTAGACCGGCTTTTATTGGGTGTTGTATTTTGTTGTTGTTGTTTTTTGTTTGCACAGGAGTTCAGCTACAAGTTATGATCTTTGTCAGGCAGTAAATAGTAGATAGCATCCGAGGAAATGCTAAAGCTTCTTCTAAGTCCGGGTCTATCAGCTAAAAGGCTACAAAACTTTGGGAAAACAAAACTCATTTTATTCTCAGGACTTTATAATTTAACTAAGAGCATTCTTAGCAAAGAAGGTCCCACAGGATTTTAAATATCCTTTCTCACACCTAGTCACCTGGGTAGCCTGCCATTCTCACACCACTGCACCACCCTCAGTCATTGTTTTCAGGCTTAAGCCAGGCAGAGGAGACACAGAGCTAAGAAATTATCTTTCAGACATTTCTTCCAGACAGACTGAGGGCATAGGCTTCATCCGAGCTGGGGAGTGAGGATCCAAAATTCCTTTTCTCCATATCCCCCAAGTCCTTCGGTGCATCCTACACATGAACATGCCTGTCTAAGGTGGTTCCCCCCTTGGGGAACCTTACCCATCCCTGGCTAACTGATCAAGCATTGGAGGCCAGTGATGGAAAAAGGAGCAGGAGCTGTGCTCTTGCCAGGGAGATAAGCTGTGTCTCCTTAGTGACTCACAGCCGGAAGGTCACTCACTCAGCCTTATCTATGGGGCATTTGCAGCTCCTGAAACCAGGCGGGGCAGTTCCCAACATAACATGAGTGTGAGTGCTTGGAGATGGCTGGCTCAGTGCCATGGAGCCATGCCTGTCCCCAGTTACTACAGAAGCCAAGGAAGGTGGAGAATACAGGAATGCTAGTGATTGTGGGAGGAGTCAGAAATGGGGTTACAGAGGAAGAGTCACATGGGATTTAAACCTAGGCGTTGCAGCCGTAGGTGGGGGGTGACTTATCCCCTTGGTTTTGGAAAGTGGAGGAGGGGTTCTCTTGATCAAGCACCTTAGGAAGCAGGGGAGCAAGATGTAGCCGCCATGTGGAATGCTGTCTTAAAGTTTTGAAAGGATGCAGAAGGACTCCCTGGCTGGCCATGAGGAGGCGGTTTTGTATTCAGAATAGGAGCCTAGCTGGTCTACAGAAGTCTGTTTTCTTTCCCTGAGATAGGGTATCCCTGACTGGTCTGGTTTAGCAAGGGAGGCCCAGCACTGTGTGTTTTTGCAGGTGTTTATAGGGACTTTGGGGTTTAAGGGTGACATTTCCAAACCAGTTTAACTTTTGAATAAGTAGTGGAGCTCCTTTGTACCAAACTCTGTCACCGAGAGGTACAATTCCTTTTCGGAGGTGGGAGGCAAAGAAGAAAACTGAATTATAAGGTCCCCTGGGGGTAGGGGGTTTGTTTGTGTAATACTATCAGTTGAAAATGCTAGACGTTTAGAAGTCTTGAATAATTAAATATACAAAACATTAAAGTAGTGTGTCATCAGCTGACCGATTTGTGCTATTTGCCTTCATTCTCAGGAGGAAGCAAATGAACAACAAATCATTTAGATAATGCTTGTAAACAGATAATAGAACTGTAAAGCATGGTTTCTGAACCTCAGAACTATTGACATTTTGGACCACATACCCTTTTATTTCATGGGACTGACCTGGGCAACATAGGGCATTTAGCTGGATTTCTGGCCTTTACAAACAATGAAGCAACCTTCCCTATTTATGAGACCCAAGAAAATGTTCATAATGTTTCTGAATGTCCAAAGTGCTTTAGCACTTCTACCTTATGACATTAAGCCTTAAACCTTTAAGAATCTCCATTAAAGAGTTAATGCCTCAAGTGGCCCTGCTATAAGTCTTTAGACCAGACAGTTTGAAGTATTCATTTATTCTTATTAGTCATAGGAATTCCTAGAATGTGCAAATGGAATAACCATGCTCAACTGAACAACATTCTGGAATGGATCTCAACATGAAGTGGGATTACACTTAAGAAGCTCTTAATGTGAAAAGCAATTCCTAAGGTACTATGTTCTAAACACTGTGAAAGAAAATGTTTAGATTTCTGGTTTAGTGCACAGTCTTGGATGGGGGAATGAATATTATTTTACATTTTTTTCCTTCCATGAAAGAATGATCCTCCTTGGGAGAATTAAATTGAAATGCAGTTGTACTTTTTAAAGTGTTCCTTTCTAAAATCCGTTATAATATTTTTCTAAGGTCATGGCATTTGTTAACAAATTTAATAAAGATATTTTTCTAACATCCCCTAAGAGTTAAGAAGCAGGTATAAGCATAATTACTTCTGTGAAATTAGTGAAAATTGAGATTTTTGTATGTATTTCCAGGCTTGATTTTATTTGGACTGAACAAGTGTGGGAAATTGTTTCTCAGACCTACTTTTAGCCTCCTGGCTAGTGATATACAGGCTTCAGTTTAGTGAAATGAGTAGGATTGCCTTGTTAACCCCCAAATGTTCCTCTTTTAAAAAATGAAACAAACGTTTAGTTTTTCCTACTTAATTAGAATATATTTGCTTTTTGGCTTTTGCAAAATAGGAGTTGTGTTTAAATTGAATGGGGAATTGAAATCAGTTTATATTATTCTGAATTAGAAAGTGTTCAGTGATTTTATAGTAAAGATGGAATCTTACGTTTTTTCCCATTATGTTGGCAGTTGCTTTTTTTTTTTTTATGCTGTCAGGACTGAATATGTTGGATTCCTTAGATTTTGCAAAGACAGAGGACATAATAGAGTGGATTTACTCCCCTCAGGTCCTTTCCAGAGAAGTCAGTTGTGAGTTGTTAGCATTTTATTTTTAGTCTGGCTAGTTGTAGCTGATGTAACTGTTTGTTGGATTAGAATATCATTTTTTATTCATAAGCCATTAATATATATTATCCATGTATATTTTTCTCCTAATGGAACACTTCCATTCTGTTCAAATACTACACTTAGCAAGTCTAATCTGTAATCTCTTGGAGAACAATTTAGAATCATCTGGGGTTAAAAGATACACAATTTCTGTATCCTCCTGTGTTATGTACTTTCACATTGATGCCTGCTTGCTGCTTGCTTGTATTCAATTTATGTTTAATTAGTTTTGTAGCATTTTCTCTTTTTGTGGGTCTTCACCAAGAACCTCTTTGTAATCAGAAAGTTTCTATTCAATCTCCCGATCATCTTCCCTCTAATGTTTCACTAGTATTTCTTCCATGATTTCTTTCAGCTCGTTCTTACTCTTAAGTCATTTTCATACTTCTTAAACCTTCACAGATTTTGATCAATTAAATAAATTCTCAAAATTTAGAGACTGCCTTATCAACTAAATACACCCGAGTTTTATGAAGTACATTGTTCACTCTATTAAGTGTAAAATACCTAACATCAATTGAACTTATGAAGGTTAGAAGTTCTAACTTAGGAAAGAAGAAGATAATAATCTCCCAAGAAATCACACCATTTTTAAAATGTTTTTATTTATTTACTTTTAGAGAGTGGGGAAAGGGGAGAAAGACAGGGAGAGAAACATCAATGTCTGGTTGCCTCTTGCACACACCTCATACCGGGGGCTAGGCCTCCTCAACCCAGGCATGTGCCCTGACTGTGAATCGAACTGGGGACCCTTCCGTTTGCAGCCCATGCTCCATTCACTGAGCTCCACCACCCAGATTGAAATCACACCATTTTAATCGGAGGTTACTATATCTGTCTTTTAAGAGTCAGTATTTATATATTAAGAGTGTCATTCATTGGTTGGAGTGGTCATGAATAAATCTCACCCAGATGAACTTTGCAAAAGTAAGCCAAACCTTTATTTAGAAAGAAAGAAGTTTGATCTCTTGGACATAGTTTATGGCTTGGTACTTGGTTGTGGCTTTGTACTTGATTTGTACTTGGTTTCGACTTTGCCAGCAAGTTCCCTTGTCTGCCATGGATGAAAGTAAAACTACTAAGACATGATCTATGATCTGCATGGGGAGTAGAGGTGACCAGTCTCTCACAGGGTAAAGCTCAAGGTCAATTGAAATGAGTTTATACTGTAAACTCAGTTTATATTATAAACCCTTCCTCAATGGCTCTTTTTTAGGGGGGTTGTAATACACAGGAATACAGGACGTAAGGATGAAACAGAAAATAACATGTCAAAAGTATCTGAGGGCTTTGTCTGAATAAGTCTCACAAAAATGGGGTAGCAGAAAGTTTGGGAGACATACTCATTTACCGCTTGGACCCTTAACATATGAGTGGAAGGAAACTTAGCAAAGCAGCCTTTTAAAAGTCCCAGGGCTTTTAGGAATTGTTTTGTATGCCCGATGACTCGGGATCCCACTCTAGTTGACTAGAGGCTGCACGGCCTCCCGCATCACAGGTTTTCAGGCTTAAGTGGCTTAGAGCCAGGAGGAGCTCTATCTGGAGGACATGGGGACTTGGGCTGTGGCACAGTAGCTGGACTGTGAGGGTCCATTACTCTCTCTTTGTTGCAGCCCCCTGAGTCTTTCCATGATGGCATCCCAAGTGATCATGCCTGACTTAGGTTGCCCCTGCTCTCAGGGATCATTGACTATCCAACCATACATTGGAGGTAAGGGGGTGAAGCAGAGACAAGCTTTGTCTCCTTGTGGCTTGCATTCTGGAGATGGCTCACACAGTCGTAGCCATGGAGGGCAGTTACAACTCGTAAAAGCAGGCAAAGGGATTCCCAACACGTTGTTGTTATTGAAATTCCCACTGTCGGTTTCTATGTGACTTAAAAAATCTGTGCCTGTGGATTAATACTTGTTCAAAGTGAGCAATTTTACCTGCCTGATGTGTCACAGTGCATTGAGTGCCAGGCTAGGAAGTGAAGCATTGCTGGTTACATTATGGTTGGGGTGCAGGCCTGGGTTGTGGGCAAGGTCCCCAGTTGGGGCATGCAAGAGGCAACCAATGGATGTGACTCTTGAACATTGGAGTCTCTCTACCTTACTACCTCCCTCCCTTTCCATCTCTCAATAAATAAATAAATAAGTATATAAATAAATAGCATTTGAAGTAGGTCTTCCAGAACTCAGTACATGAATATCTAGTCACTTTTCACCAGCTATGTGAAGCAGCCTATGTGATAAATTGCTCAGTCCTGCAGACTCTGATGTGTTGGTGAGTAGGATTTATTGAATGTTCTGCTGAGAGTACTTGGCTAAATGTGTGCAGAAGGGCTTTGATAAAGTACAAAATATGGTCCTTCTTCTGGAGGAGCTTATGGGTGATTGTAGTAACCTGCAAGTAGAGGTAATTTGTGTTTTCATTTGACCAGGATTTTTCTTTCTCTACTAGCTTAAGTGGAAATGTGGGGTTTTCTTTTTTAAGTTGGATATTAGACAGATGTAAAGGTACCGTTAGAGATTCTGACTTTTGTTTTTATGCAAAAATTGTATTGCCTGGTCAAATTAAACACTGTAGTATCTTAAAGAAATGTATCTCACGTAGTGCATATAGGAAATTTTACAGTGTTACACAGAATAGCTATTCTCTTGTCGCTAAAAATATGTTGTATTTTATTTAGAAAACAATATTGATATTCAGACCCCCAAATAAAGTAGCCATTGTGTGTGTAGAAAAGTATGGAGTGTATTATCTTAGTCAGGGCACTCATACTGTAGGTTGCAATTACCAGAACATACACTACTTGTTTGACATGCTCTCTACATTAAATATAAATAAAATGTATATTTGAATCATTTATTTATTTATCTTTAGAGGGGAAAGGGAGGAGGGAAGGAGAGATGGAGATAAATATTAATGTATGGTTGCTTCTCATGGGTCCCCTGCTAGGAGCTGGCCTGCAAACCAGGCATGTGCCCAGACTAGGAATCAAACCCTGATCGTCTGGTTTGCAGGTCTACACTCAATCCACTGAGCTACACCAGCCAGGGCTGTTTTCTTATATTTTTCTCCAGTTTTAAGGAGCGTTTGCTGGCTTTGTAATTGAGCTGTGTTTTTGTTTGTTTTTAATATGTGTTTACTTCCCCCTACCATTATATTAGCAAAAATGAATTTTTACTACCCTTTAATATCCATATGATTTTGAATGGCTGCTTCCTTTTCTTGTTGTTTGATCTTTTGTTGTGAGACATTTGCTGACTCTTGTAACTTTCATATTATCCATAATAATTGTGTTTGCTATGTAGTCACTAGAGTGGCTCAAATGAAGAAGTTGGGGGCAAATGTGTGGATGAGAAGGTAGGAAAACTGGAACTCTCAAAGAATGCTGAAGAACTTTATAAACATCATTTGAAACTACCATTTGACAGTATTTACTAAAGCTGAACATAATGTGCATTCTGTGGCCCAGGAGTTCCTGCCCCTAGGACATAGCCAAAAGATACTACACTAGAAGTAATGTCTCAGTTTTATCACTGTCAACTTTGACTGGTCTGCCTGACTGTGTAACATCCATCCAGTGAGAAATCTCTAGCACAAAATTTACAAACCACTCTTGATACCTCCAGTGTCACAGAATCTTCTGAATGCTCTGCACAAGCCCTTTACAGCAGTTCAGTTGTGTTTTTCCTCTGTCTTGTAATAATGCAGGATAAAATGCCAAAAATGTGCATATGTTCTTCCATCTTTAATATTAAAATGGCCACACAACGATTCACCAAGTGTGATGTGTCTCCTCTTTTTAATACACAATGATGTGACAGTTGTCAGAATATAACCTAAACAGAATTGTTTCACATGAAGTTAAAGAGAACTAAGTGCAATGAGAACCATCTTACAGACAAAACAACAACAACAACAACAAAAACCAGCAGAGGAATTTTGGCTAACCTAGTCAGTTGTTATATGAAACATGTAAATGAAAAATTTAATAGATTTCACTAAATGAATATATAAAAGTTTTGGTATTGAAAGATGGAAGACAAATGACAGACTTGGAAAGAATTGTGGTAATATATGTAATAGACAAAATACTAAACTTGTTTATAATGTCGTCTACTCATCTGTCCACACCGAAGAATTCTTAAACACTGAGAAGAACGTGATAAATCACTTCAGAAAATGAGAACATGTAGGAATAGGTAATTCACTAAGTAGCATAGATAGTCAAGAAATACATAAAAAGAGGGATAGCCTTACTAGAAGTCAAGGAGATGTAATAGAAGTACTGATGTTATGTTATATTTTACCTAACATGTCAATTTAGCAAAAAGCTTTACAAGTTGGCAGGAATGTGGGGGAAAGAGCGCTTTATAATTTTGGTGGGAGAGGAAATTACTATAGCCTTTGTTTTGCAGGGTATTTTAGCAGTACAGTTTTTCAGTCTTTCTGACATATTCTTATGTGGGATGAAAAAAGGCACCACAAGACATTTTGACCCAGAATCACAGAATATGACTTTATTTGGAATAAGGATCTTTGCGGTATTGTTATGGTAATAACGATCTTGAGATTAATCACTGGTGTCCTTATAAGAGAAAGGAGAGGGAGATTTGAGGCACAGAAAACAGGCAGAGAGCTAAGGGAGGTATGAAATGGAGCTCCCACCAAGCTCCAGAAAGACCAACCCTGCCAACACCTTGATTTTAGACTTCTGGGCTCCAGAATGGGGAGAGAATGAGTTTCTGTTGTTTGGAAGCCATTAGGTTTCTGCTACTTTGTTCCTAAACTTGCAGGCTGATACATGTGCACCAAAATATATGTAGAAGGGTATTTGGGTCTTTTTTATTCCCACAATGAAGTAAAAGCAGAATAAACATTCACCAAAAGTGAAACAGTCAATCTCTTGTCTAGTAAAGAAAACTCTGTGGTAGTAAAGGGGTTGAGGTAGATCTGCATATGTGCTGACATGAAACTGCTCATTATCCATGGTTAAATGATAAATGCCAATGCATACATAGGCACATTTTGTTTCAATAGATTATAATTATAAATGTATAGGCAGAAATCTGAAAGAATACGTAGTAAAAAACTGTATGTGGGGAAATAGATGGGAACAGATGAGGATGCAAGAATAGATACTTTAATTTTATTCTACATATCTGCATTGCTTGAATATTTCCAACAAGTATTTCCGTATTTAAAATTTCAAGTTAAAAAGTCAGCTTGACTTCTCCTAAAAACACAAAACAAATAATAAGCATCTTTTAAAACAATATTTAAGCAACATAAAGAATCATGGATATACAGAATATAAGCAAAGAAAATAAATGATATTTATGTAAACCAGTACACAAATATTGGTGTTTTGCTCATGTCAGAAACAATGTACCTTATTTAATATTTTACCACTTTCAAAAGCATTGTCAAATACTTGGTTAAATTAGTTCTTCCCCTGATCTGCATTTCCAAAGAGAGGAAAATGAGAGGCAGTGGGATTTAGGAGACCTGACCCAAGGCCACACACCTTAAGTGGCACAGCTCGACCTAAATCCCAGGCTTCTGACTCAGAAGTCCTAGTGCTTGCTTTACTGAAGTATGCACGTCCATCGTGGAGACTGTTGTGTGTGACACTTAAATGCATTGTGACTAATCAACTGGACTTCACCATGGCCTTTCACTTAACTCCAGAGTTGTAAAGACCAGTGTGTCGTCAGACCTTCATCATCAACCTCTGAAAATATTGAGAAATCACAAAGGATCAAGGTGGAAATTATGTTCTCCTTTCTCTCAGCAAGAGTACAACCAGAGAATTTTAGAGCTAGAAAGAGCAGGGACTATTACATTGTAGTCCATCATTTTACAAAAGACAGTATTACGGTTCATAGAGATGAATCATTTGTTCCCAATTATATAGCTAGGTAAGGATGGAAGCCAATTTGAATGCAGGTCTTTCTTTTTCCAGTCCTTTTTTATTTTCATTACTGCTATATGTTGTTTACTAGATCTCATAAAATAGTCAAATTAAGTGTTTCGGAATGTAGATAAGGTGGTTTAATATTAAAAGTTAGCATGCTGAATGATTTTAGGTTCCATAGATCTCTTAGTCTGATAACTTCCTTTTAAAAATAATATGTTTAAAGTGTAAGCAATTTCCTGTGGATGTATGGAACGTGTTTCAATTTTAACAAATTGTGGAGCACCTCTTTTGGAAGCATTATGATCAAGAACTGTTTGCAGAGATCTCAGAAGGTTTGGATTTTAGTCCCAACTGTCCCTAGTCATGTTGTTACCAAAGTAAAAGTGGGGTTCAGCTGCCTACCATCAAACACAGGCATAGTAGTAAGGTTGTTTGGGAAGGAAAAGGGTCTTTAATTAAAGGTTTCACAACTTGTGGAAATGAGGGACTTCTGCAAAGCATAGACAAACCTATTTGTCCCCAAAGAGGCTGAAACCCAAAATCAGGCCTCAGAATTCCACTCTACCCTTACCTGCCTGCCCTCCTGGAACCCAAGGCTGATAAGGGGACAGTTTTCCATCTTCAGGCTCCTTCCCTGGAATCGGGATGGTCTTGAGCTGCAGCTTCCCACGTGGGGGCGGGGGGTGGGGCGGCGGCGCAGCACCTCTGCCAACTTCTGCACCTGGTAGTGCAGGGGCTGCCTCTGTGGGTTCCAGACAGAGAACAGCAAGTCTCTGCCCTCCCTTTGCTTAAATCTCCTGGAGTCTTGATCCTCAGTGTGCTCTTCAGCTAAACACTCCTCTTTTCAGATTAGATGGGAAGGCCAGCACTGCTCCCTGCCATTTTGTTAACCATTAGATACACATGCTGCTGTGACCTGTGGTTTATTCATTAACACAGGGACCGGAAGCGGATAGGAGGGATTTCCCCTACATCACACTCTGCCTTGTGCCAATTCCATGCAAGGGCCCCTGCCCGCATCACCTTTGGCAAGGTTAGAGAAATCTGTCCTCAGATGCTGCCCTACATTGGTTACTGGGCCAAAGTGACTCTTGTTTACCCTTTACCCAGGGAAACAACCTTTCCTGTGCTGCTTTGGGACCCTCCCTTTTGCCCAGCCATCTGTCCATATCTCTCTGTGTCCATGAGTCTGTTTTCGTTGACACCACAAATCTCTAAAATGAAATTCTCAGTTTACTGTGTTAGAAGAAACACTGTTAAATCTCTAACCTCCATGAAAAAATTCTTCCAGCTGCCTTTTCCAACGTTAGTCTAATAGGTCCCATTCTAAAAGTATTCTGTGAAATTTAGAAAATGTTGTTAAAAGCATTTTTTTTGGTTATAGAATTTCACATTTACCTTGTGTGTATCTCTCTGGACATCCTGGAATATGTTGTGTAACAGGTGACCTTTTACTAGCAGATCTCGTGTAGTTTTTTTTTGTGTGTGTGTGTGTTTAAATATTGCATTGATTGAGCCATTACATTTATCCCGGTTTTTCCCTCTTTCCTGCTACCCTCTGCTCAGCACTCCCTTTCTCTCCAATAGTCCCACCCCTGACTTCATGTCCTTGGCTTTTGCTTGTGAATTCTTTGTCTTGTCCATTTGCTGTACTTCTTTTCTTCCTGTTTACTTTGTACCTGCCAAATATGCATTTTGATCCCCACACCTTTTCCTCCATTGTCCCCCTTTCCTTCTGAACCCGTTCATGTGATATCCAGTTTGCTTTCCAAAGTAACGTGGATTTTGACAATACATTGCTATCTCTTATATATTATATACCACAATATAAGATAAACTACTTCCACATCACAAAATAATGCTTCTTTGTGTTTATGGCTATACCTTGATGGAGATACATACAACAGATTAACATTTCTGATTTCTCTGTATCAC
Source organism: Sturnira hondurensis (assembly GCF_014824575.4). Taxonomy (NCBI): domain Eukaryota; kingdom Metazoa; phylum Chordata; class Mammalia; order Chiroptera; family Phyllostomidae; genus Sturnira; species Sturnira hondurensis. Next base: position 257,783 of record NW_028086265.1, read on the forward strand.
ACAAGGATTATTTTCTGTTTCAACATTTGATTTCCCAGGCACGCCTTGTAGGTGTTTTATGGGAGCCTGGATTAGAGCCCAAGATATATCTGTATGTTTTCAAACTGCTCAGTTGAGCTTGTTAGGCTGTCATAACTCTTTCAGGGTATTGTTTGTTTCTTTCTTTGCTTGGTTATGTGGTATGTTTGGTTTTATTTCCTCTATTACTGAGTAGGAATACTAGGTGGTGCTATTTACTAATCTCCAAAGAAGTTTAAAGCATACCCTGAGTATGCACCCAGTTGTACATTTGGAATGAATGGAAAGTTTATACGAAACAGATGGTTAGTAGCAAAAAAAGGGATCTAGAGTCCTAGCTTGTCATCCAGTGTCATGTTTTGTGTATTGTGTTCTGGACTTTGATGATGAGTACCGTTTGCTTAATTACAAACATAACGTGCATATTTTGGTATTTTTTTACTCTGGACTGTATCCATTCCATGGTGTTGTTGCATACTTCTCCCTAAATATTACTTTAATGCAGTATAATCTTCCTCTTGAGTGGATACACTGTGTTGTATTTAATCCATCCAACAGACTCTGTGTGGCACAGAGTCAGAATTGAGAACCACTCCCTTGGTTAAGTTGGTTTAAATCGGTATAAGTTTAAGGTTTCCTAGTATGGAAACAGGTAATGTTTCCAAGAGTCTACAAAAATTCAATGTGTAATCTATTGTGTGTGTTTTGGGGTATATGAAGCTGAATAGAGCACAGGACCTGATCTGAAGAACAGAGTAGTGGCTTGAGCTCTGTCTTGGTCAGGCCCGAGGCAGTCATTAGCAGATCCAGACCAATATGGATGTGCAGGCGGTTTGTCTTGAGTTGGATGCTTTCCTAGTTTGTCTCAACCATGCTCTGAGCACAGAGAAGGGGAAGGCGATGGGACTGTGTATAGGAGAGATGAATGATGACACAAAGAATGACTCTAAGTTTACATGTGCCTGAACTAAAACACACTCGGTTGCTGAAAAGGTTGACATTGTTCACATTCATTCTGTCATCATCTTGAAACGATCTGATAAGAGGAAGAATTGAGTTGAAATTTCTCCGGAGAAGCTATCTGCAGCCTCAACAGAGGCAGAGAGGGTGGCTGAACTGACAGGTCGTCCCATGAGAATAGTGGGCTGGTATCATTCCCATCTTCATATAAGTTTTTGGTGTTCGCATGTTGATATTCACACACAAGCCATGTACCAGATGATGGATCAACACTTTGTAGGATTTATGTTTTCCTACTTCTTAGAAGATAAAAGCACAGAAACTGGCAAGATACTCTACACTTGCTTTCCATCTATTCAGGCTCAAAAGGACTCAGAGTATGAGAAAATTGAAATCCCAATCTATTTTGTACCTCATGTACTCATTGGAAAACTGTCCTTTGAATCAGCAGTTGATCTGTTCAAGATCCTGTGCCAAGAGGAGTAGGATGCATATAGAAGGGTTGACAGTCTTGTGCATGTGGACTCAGTAACCAAGGTCCATAATGGCTCAGTGTTCACCAAGAATCTGTTCAGTGAGATGTGAGCAGTCAGTGGGCCTCTCCTGCGGTGGTTGGAGGACAGACTGGAGCAAAACCAACAACATTTACAGCAGTTGCAACAAGAAAAGGAAGAGCTTGTGCAAGAACTTTTTTTCTGTAGAATAAAGTGCTCTAGAACAAAGTGGGAGACAAAGTTGGCAGAATGGAAAGGATTTGTGTACAAAATTAAATAAGGTCCGTCAGTTTTGAAGGAAAAGTTGTAAGGACTCACATTACCTGACTTTAAGATTTACTGGTGTAATCAAGAGGGCATAGTATATAAGCAGCTGGTTTTTTACAAAGGTGCAAAAGCAATTCAACGGAGGAAGGATAGTCTGGAATAATGAGACACACAAAGGTAAGAAAACAGACTTTGACATACAATGCACACCCTATATAAACATTTAACTCAAAATGTGTCATGGACTTAGATGTAAGTTGTACAAGTTTAGAAAGTTTAGAAATAGCACTGGCCTGTAAAGTCTGTCTGGGTCGATTGAGTGCTGGCCTATGAACCAAAAGGCTGCCAGTTTGATTCCCAGTCAGGGCACATGCCTGGGTTGCCAGCCAGGATCGCCAGTTATGGCATGCAAGAGGCAGCATTTCAATGTATAGTTCACACATTGATGTTTCTTTCCCTCTCCCTCCTACCCTGAAATAAATACGGAGATAGGTAGATAGATAAAGAATTAATACGTAAGAGTTTTAATAAATAAAAAGTTACAAAAATCTTAGAAATAAAATCATAGACAAAATGTAATTGTCCTGGGCTAGGCGACAGGTTATCAGCCCTCACCCCAAGGTCCAGTCGTAAAAGGAAAAAGTGACATATTGGACTTCATCAAAATGAAAAATGATCCTTGCCAAAAATTTTAGAGGAATAAATTATTGAGATAATTATTTGCAAACCATATGTCTGATCAATCTACAATATGTACCAGGAAAAACCAACACTGCAATCAGAAAGTGGGCAAAGTGCCTAAATACCTATTTCACTTAAAGAATAGCAAGTAAGCAGAAGAGGTGTAAGTTCAATATACATATCCTATATGACCCAACAGTGTAACTGCTAGACATTTATCACAGGGAAGTGAAAACTTGTGTGGGCAGGGAAACTTGTACATAAATTAGAGGAGCTGTTCAGAGCACTTCCAGTGGAAAGAGGTGATCTCAATCAGAAAGTGGAAGCCTTGAAAGAGCAGAGCCCTGTGAAAGCAGCAGATATAGATTTAGCAACAACTGGGATTAGGCCTCTGCTACTGATCTCAGATAGACTTGAAACCTTCCTCCAGAGGAGCTCTAGGAATCTGCTTGCAGGATGAGACCAAGGGAGGAAATGAAACTAAACACAGTTCCAAAGACCCTTTCCACACGATCTCTCTGGGCATTGATTCAGTTGATGTAGTGATGAGTGCTTCATATATTGAGACATGTTTTTAGGTAACATTTCCATAGCATGAAAATTTTTTTTAAAATATATTCTTTTGATTATGCCATTCCAGTCATTCTAATTCCCCCCTTTATTTCCCTCCACCCTGCACGCCACCTCCCCCACCCCCTTTAGTTATGACCACCTGACTCAAGTTCTTCAAGTTCTATATTTCCCCTAATATTCTTGCCCCCCTCTCTATTTTCTACCTACTGTCTATGCTACTTATTTCCTGTACCTTTTTTCCTTTCTCCTCTTTCCACCCCTCTGTTGCTAAACCTCCATGTGATTTCCGCTTCTATGGTTCCACTCCTGATCTAGCTGTCCTCTTAGCTTGCTTTTGTTTTAGGTGGGGTTGTTAATAACTGTGAGTTTGCTGTGCTTTCACTGGTCATATTTTTTATCTTCTTTTTTTGGATAAGTCCCTTTAAGATTTCATATTAAAATGGCTTGGTGATGATGAACTCCTTGAATTTGATCTTATCTGAGAAGCACTTTATCTGGCCTTCCATTCTAAATGAAAGCTTTGGTGGAGAGAGCCATCTTGGTTGTAGGTCTTTGGATTTTATGACTTGGACTACTTCTTTCCAGCCCCTTCTTGCCTGTAAGTTCTCTTTTGAGAAATCTACTGACAGTATGATGGGAACTCCTTTGTAGGTGACTGTCCCCTTATCTCTTGCTGCTTCTAGGATTCTCCCCTTCACTTTAATCTTGCCTAATGTAATTATGATATCCCTTGCTGTGTTCTTTCTTGTGTCCAACTTCTTTGGGACTCTTTAGGCTTCTTGGACATCCTGGAAGTCTATTTCCTTTGCCGGATTGAGGAAGTTCACCTTTCTTATTTGTTCAAATGAGTTTACCACTTGCTCTTCCTCTTCCCCTTCTGGCACCCCCATAATTCAGATGTTTGAACATTTAAAGATGTCCTGGAGGTTCCTAAGCCTTCGAATAGGTTTTCTGATGAAAGTTTTCTTCTTCTGCATTTCCTTAGAACAATTGACCTGCATGGTATATGAGAGTGCTTAGCGGTCTTGCATTGTTTTGATGTATACGTTTCTACAGTTGTATTTCCTATCTGCCTTATTTTCTTCTTCATGGGAGTATATCTACTCATTGTATTCTGGTTTCAGTGTTATCACTTATTGAGCTCATTGCCTTATGTCTAAGCGTCACTCCTAATTACAATTAAATCCAGATTTGTACCAACAGTGACTCCCAATGTGAAAACTAAAACTAATTCAAACTCTCTAGTCCATTAAGAGAATAACAAGCCATAAGAAAATGAGTAGTTTAGTTTGTTGGATCATTTGGTTTAATGCCATCTAAAATTAAGACAAGTATGGGATATGAAACAAGCATAGTATGTTGGATTCATATTGCCTTTTTGATAATATTTTTAACACTTGACAAATTGAGATGCCTGCCAAGTCTCAAAGTAGAGGCAGCTTATGTATATAAAGATGCCATTTGTGAAGAAACTGGGGTGTGCCAGCAAGTCAGTGGACAAATAGGCTCGATATTCACATGTCTCAAAACATCATGATGCATTAGTTTATGTTAGATAGATGTCTAAGGGGAAAAATAGCAACGGGGCTCTGCATTTAGAATGGGCAAATTTCCAGACATGGTGAGTTCATTCCTTACTTATTTCAGTGCCTAAAAGCTGCATTTTTATTTTGATGTTCCTCTCATACTTACAATCTAAAATTGGTTAAAGATGCAAAATTACCGACAAGGGAAAAGAGCCAAGAATCTAAGTAAAGTATAAACTTCCATGATAATTGACAGTCCAGAAAGAACAGGAAATGTACGTGGAATCTGACTATATACTACGCCAACATTAGCAGAATCAAAACAACCCACCCCCACCCCAGAAAACAATCTTTTATGACTACTTCCCTTAGCTACCAAATGAAATTTGGGGCTTAACTCTGTGTAGAAATGAGGTTACGTGTAAGAGATATAATTTGACTTGGAATTGATCCTATTGATCAGATAGTACTAGGACCCAGCTCCTGCTGTAAAGTTTAACACTTTACAAACATAGTTCCATGGCCCATCACACTTGTTTGTCACTTGTTTTGTGTGGAAGGTAAATCTTCGATTGAGTGCAGTGTGGTTGACATAACTCGTTCTCTCTATTCTTTCCGTTGTACTGGGTGTATTAGAAAATATTGTGTGAAATAAGACCTTGAAAGGATCTAGCCTGTTTTAGGAGCTTTTGTTTTCTCCTTACCAGTTGGAGAAAGGCGGGGTTGGGTGGGGACCTGCTGAAAAGCATTCCCTTCTAAATGACCTGGAGCCTGCGCAGTATCCATTGTATTCTTCAAGTGGAGTTGGCAAACCAGGATTACAACTGCCTAGCTCTGCCTTTATGAGGGTACTTGAACAAGTGTCAGATATTAGATATATGACCGTTTGGCAACTCTTGTTCGAAAACACCTTAGCTAGCCCAGGAAAGGCTTACATGACACAATTCATTAAATTCTGAGCATTTGTTCCATTTTGTGGGGAGTTCTGGACTTGTAAAATTTATGGTGGTAGTGGGTTCCAATATAGGGGAATCAACATGAGTGTGAAAGAGCAGACCATTTTATATTCAGAGGTACAGGAATGCATTAAGCGATTCAGGAGCCTTTTTTTTTTATTATTAGTGACTGAAGATATATAGTTACTACCTTAATACATAGTCACTTTCTTATCACACCTCTCATCACAGTTCATTTCCTTAGGGCTCAGTTTCAGAAATAACTACGTCTTTCAGACTGTAAATGAAAATAAGAAAAGAAAAAAAAAAAACAAAAATAAAAGCATGCAGTATTACCTACACTACCTTATTTTTACAACTCATGCATGCTTCATATATATAACTAACTTGATGAGGCAGTCTTACTTCATTTTGCAAAGGCATGTTATACCTCTCCTTCAGTAGTACAAATGTTATTTTATCTTCTCTGTTAAGGTTTAGTAACTATGTAATGGCTAACTTAATAGCCTCTGTGTGTTCTTTACTTTCAATTACTTTATTTGAATAACTCTTGAGTGCAACCACAGTTTTTTTTGTTTTTTAACCAGCTGACTTGTCCAGTTTTAAAACCTTGTTAAGTATAGCACACTTTGGATAAGCAGTGGGTAGTGGAACATACCCTCAATTTCTCTGGCAAATCACTTAGCCAGAACTCTTAACATATGAAAAGCTAGAAGAAGAAGTTTTGGTTTTTTTTTTGGTTGTTGTTCGAAGCTTATGCATATTGTAAGAATTACAGCCACAGCTCTTTCTTTTTGATATTTGAAAAGTGTCCTTAAAGTGTTAGACAGCATGGTGCTATGAACGTTTGCACACAGAAATTTGAATATACATCCTATAAATTGTATGACTTTTACATCTTATTTTCAGATATACTTGTACCTAATTTATTGTGATGACGTTGGTTAATAAAGTTATGTAGCCTTTGGGTGTGGAGTTCTTTTAAAATATCATCTATATATTGTATTTTGTCTTCTCCACTGCAAGTCAGTTCTCCTTCCATCACCATTTATCCCCTTTTACCCTCTTTTGCTTCCATACCCCACTTTTCCTGTGGCACTTACCTTACTCTTGTCTCTGTCTTTATTGCTTTTGCATTTTTTTTCTTTTGCTTCAGTCCCTTCACCGGTTTCAGCCAGCCCCCAAATCCCATCCCCTCTGACAGCTATCAGTCTGTTCTCTATATCCATGCACCTGCTTTCTCTTTGTCTCTTGTGTTCGTTACACTCCACATATGACTGGGATCATATGGTATTTGTATTTCTCTGACTGGCTTATTTCACTTAGGATATGCTATCCAAGTCCATCAATGCCGTTGTGAAAGGTAAGCAAAATTCTATGTTGTAGCTGAACTGCCTGGGAGAAGGCTGAAGATTTATTTGTTTGAGTGCCCAGTTTAGGCACAGATGAAAGTAAGTCAAGAGTAATGTAATACTTACACATAAAGGTGAAATCACATGCCGCGTGTCTTTTACTGGCTGGCTTATTTCTCTCAGTGTAATGCTATCAAGTTCTGATCATGCTGTCACAAAGGATCCTGTATCTGTGTCCGCTATGTCATAGTCCATCGTGTAAATATACTACAGTTTTGGGATCCACTCCTTTACTGATGGGTGCTTAGTCTGTTTGCAGCACACACACACACACACACACACACACACACTAACAGACACACAAACAAGCACAATATATGAACAAATACATCCACCTTCCTCTGTTCATGGGTCTGAATATCAATATTGTTTTCTAAATAAAATACAACATATTTTTAGCG